>NW_019943665.1:0-11262 GCF_002910315.2 Salvelinus sp. IW2-2015 | reverse complement strand
GTGTGTGTGTATTATATATAAATACATGTGTGTGTGTGTGTGTGTGTGTGTACCGTCTGTGGGTAGGACAGTGGTCTCAGTCTGTCATAGTCTCCTGTCCTGCTGTATCCAGAGACCCAGGTTGACTGGCTTACTGTCCACATCACATTGGCTGAGTAGTTATCAAAGCTGAGGGAGAGAACACACACACCTTTCTAGTGGCACTGTACATATCAAGTGTGTGTGTGTGTGTGTGTGTGTGTGTGTGTGTGTGTGTGTGTGTGTGTGTGTGTGTGTGTGTGTGTGTGTGTGTGTGTGTGTGTGTGTGTGTGTGTGTGTGTGTGTGTGTGTGTGTGTGTGGTGTGTGTGTGTGTGGTGTGTGTGTGTGTGGTGTGTGTGTGTACTCACACGGTAGGGATGTATTCTCCAGGAAGAGGTTGGTTGTGTAGCTGATGAGAAGACATGTTTCCCCACAGCTCTGAAACACACAGGGACAATACACATCAACGTTTTCAATAGGACTCAATGGTCGGCTTTAACACGTTCTGAAACACACAGGGACAATTACACGTCAACTTTTCAATAGGACAATGGTCATTTAAACAGCTCTGAAACACACAGGGACAATACACTCAACGTTTTCAATAGGACTCAATGGTCATTAAACAGCTCTGAAACACACAGGGGACAATACACATCAATGTTTTCACATAGGACTCAGTGGTCATTTAAACAGCTCTGAAGACACAGGGACACATACCGTCAACGTTTTCAATAGGACTAATGGTCATTTAAACAGCTCTTGAAACACACAGGGACAATACATCAACGTTTCAATAGGACTCAATGGTCATTTAAACACAGCTATAACCTTACCATTAGATGGGGAAATGCAACGTCCCACTGTGAAAGCACTGGGTGAATCAACGTTGTTTCCATTTTTCATTTCATAGGAAAAAAAGACGTGATGAACATTGAATCAAGTACAAACTGATTGAATTTGCAACAAGTCGTCAACTTTGAACTGAATCCAATGACCTGATGACATTGTTGGTATTCATGTTGAGTCACGTAGTTGACAACTCAAGCAATGTAAATCCAACCTAGACGTTGAAATGAACCGTCTGTCCACAGTGGGTCCCTACACCATTTAAACACATGAAATGACAATGAAAACATTAAAGCATTTTAAAGATGTTTCCATTTCCAACAAAGCTCAAATCAAACGACTCCACTCTGAACAAAGGAAGCTGGGTTTGGCCATAAACAACAAGTAAGCATATTCAAGGTGAATCAACCAATCACATTCCATTTCCCAAAGTGTCCTCATGTGTCAACTCATCAACATATGACTGTGGTTAGAACTACCAGTGTGTTGAGTAATACGTGAACCTCATATAGCCACTTAAGCAAGGTCTATCATCTTTTCTCATCGGCGGACATCTTGTTTTCCAACTGAACGTTGTTGAGAAGACGTAGCAAGCCTCTTGTATGATGCCTAATCTCTATCTCTCAGTCGGATTTCTTCCCTCATTGAAAACAGGCCTGTTTTCATCACATTAGACACGAGAAAATAACTAACACACAATACTCTGTCATTTTTTCAGTGTGTTCGTATCAATATTTCATTGTGTCATTTTTACAAACACTCATATCCAGCGGCACCTCACAGAGGTCACAGAGGTTGACAAGGGCCATAACCACGGGCAACCAGAGTAGGTCACATGGTTTTACAGGAAGCCAGCTGTTGTGTTTAGAGAGTGATGAGTCTGTCTGGGTTTTTACCATAACTCTTCCTCCTTCACCAAAAAACCTTGTTTAAGAGACAGAGGCTGTGGGGCCAAATCGTTCGCTACTATTTGGCATATTATAAAACAGCTAAGCGTGATACACTACAAAACTGTAACATATGAGCTAATGTGTACAAGCAGGGCTTGTGAAATGATGCTGACAAAATTGATGCCAATGGGACCGGGGTTTCCATCTCCAGACGACGGGTGCTGACTGTTAGATCAGGTCCCCATGTTCGTCTGTGTTTTGTATCTCAAAAGCTAAACTGATTCTAGATCAGCACTCTACTCTGAGACACTTTGTGAATACGAGCTGATTAAAAACTGTCAGTCAGCACTGAAAAAAAAAACGGAAATAGATCCTTTGTGGTATTGTCTCACCTTTCATTCTGTTTTTCTGATATCTTACTAGATGTTGGTAATGGTGCGCTCTGTTCTCTTCTCTTCTTCTTTCTCTTTCACTCTTCTCATCCCCAGCTTCTCTCTCTCTCTCTGCTCTCTAAAATTCAGTTCATTCAATGGGCTTTATTAGCATGGGGAAATGGTTTACATGCAAGTTGAATGGATAAACAAAAGTGAAATAAACAATAAAAAGTGAACAGTGTATTTTAGCATACTATGAATTTGAAATGTCTCTTTATTGTGGAATTGTGTGAGTGTATATATTACTGTTCACTTTTTATTGTTTATTTCACTTTTGTTTATCCATTCACTTGCATGTAAACACATGTTTCCCATGGCTAATAAAGCCATTGAATTGAACTGAATTTAAGAGAGGAGAGAGGAGAGCTGGGGGATGAGGGAGAGAGGGTGAAAGAGACATTTCAAATGTATATTGTGGTCAAATACAGTGTGTGTAGCGATGTGGCAATAGTTAAAGTACAGAAGGGCAAATAATAAATATGATTGTATGTACGAGTGTTGTGGTTCACGTTCGCTTCATAAATCTGCGTGCTGTATGTTACACTTAAATTTACCAAATAGATCTCTCTCTGTCTGTCTCCCTTCCTTCTTCGCTCTCTCTCTCTCTCTCTGTCTACTTCTCTCTCTCTTCCTCTCTGTCTCTCACCTCTCGTCTCTCTTCTCTCTTCTCTCTCTCTCTTCTGTCTCTTCTTTTTTCTCTTCGTCGGAAGATATTCAGTTGTTTTCTTCTCCTCTTCTTTGGTTCTCTTCTATTTATCCATCTCTCATCTTGCTTTTATCTGTGTTCTCTCCATCGTCTCTTCTCTCTCTCGCTTTGTCTTCCTGTCTTCTCTATCTTTCCTTCCCTATTCTCTCTATCGCGTCTCTCTCTCTTTCTCTCTCTCTCTGCCTTCTTTTACTCTCTTCTCTTCCTCATCTCTTTTTCCTCCCTCTCTTCAAACTCTGTTCTCTCTTCCTCTCTGGTTCTCTCTTTCTTCGCTCTTCTGCTTGTTGTCTCTCCTATCTCTCTCTTCATCTCATTTGTGATCTCTCTCCTTCTCTCCTCATTCTCTTTTCTCCTCTCTCTCTCTCTCTCTCTCTCTCTCTTCTCATCTCTCTCTTCTCTCGGCTCTTCTCTCTCTCTCTCTCTCTCTCTCTGCTCTTCTCTTCTCTCGCTCTCTCTCTGCTCCTCTGCTCTCTCTCTCTCTCTCTCTTCTCTCTACGGCTCTCTCAATTCAGATTTCAGGGCATTTATTGTCATGGAGAACATATTGGCAACATTGCCAAAGCAAGTAAAGTATATAAGTAAACAAAAGTGAAATAAACAATAACAAATTAACGTAACAACATTAGACTTACAAAATGTTTACAAAGAGAATGAACGACATGTCAAATGGCTGTATAATGTAATATAGTACAGTAGTTGTATGATGTGGTAAATAGTTTTTTAAAGTACATTTGTTTATTATATACTGTACTTGCTTTGCAATTTGACATATGTTCCCATGACAATAAAAGCCCTGAATTGATTGAGACGAGAGAAGAGAGGAGGAGGAGAGAGAGAGATAGAAGAGAGGAAGAGAGAGGAGAGAGAGAGGAGAGAGAAGGAGAGAGAAGAGAAGAGAGAGAGAGAGAGAGAGAGAGAGAGAGAGACAGAGAAGAGAAGAGAGAGACCCAGAAGGGGGAGAGAGGAGAGACAGGAGAGAAGAGAGAGAGAGAGAGAGAGGAGAGAGAGAGAGAGAGAGGAGAGAGGGAGGAGAGAACAGAGAGAGGAGAGAAGAGACAGAGAGAGAGAGAAGAGAGAGACAGAGAAATCTATTGGGTGAAATATTTACGAGTGTTACCATTCACAGTTTCAGCAAGATTTATTCGAAAAGCGCAAACAGGAAGAACCAAACACATCGTAAAACAATCATAGTTTCATTTATTTGCCCTCTACCTCATCATCATCTCTCAGTGTCCAGTAAACCGGTCTGATAGACCACTCCTCTCCTGAACCAATAGACCGTTCCTTATATCTCTCATGTCTATAAACCGAGTTGATAGGGACACACTCCTCTCCTAAACAATGATCCTTACCCTCATTCAGCTTCAGTTGTCCTAGTAACCCAGGTTGTAGACACACTCCTTCCTCTACATAGACCTGCTACCTCATCACTCTCAGTTCTGGAGTAAGAACCAGTCTGATAGGACACGCTCCTCTCTACAAACATGACTCTACCTCATCAGTTCTCTCAGTCCTAGTAAACCAGGTCTGATAGGACACACTCCTCTCCTTACAATAGGACCTCTACCTCATCATCTCTCAGTGTCCTAGTAAACCAGGTCTGATAGGACACTTTGGGGTCCAGTGTTTTAACATACCTCACAGTTCCATGAATTCACAGACAATGTGAATGAGAACAGAAATGGGGGCCTCCATACATACTGTAGATGAAAATCCTGACTTTTGTCACTGACCCATCGAACAAACTGAGCGTGACACGACACACCTTTGAGTTGCAAAACACAACCTTGAACATGTCAGACAAGTGACCTGAAATGAAGCTGTATGCAGTATAGATAGGACGACTGGTCCATGTGTTATGACCATCACTAACAGAGAGAGATTTACCAGCCACTCTATTCTATTCTATCCTATTCTGAGCCAATCAAATCACTCCTTCATGATGTGTGTATTTACCTAGTTTCAGCTGCTCTGAACAACACATGTTATGTGTCCCAAATGGCATCCTATTCCTTATATAGTGCCTTACTRWTGAACAAGGCCCAGGGGCTCTGGTGAAAAGTAGTGCACTACATAGGGAATTRGGTGCCATTTGGGACACTGTCCCAGTGATCCTCTTACATGCCAGCATTTGAAATGCATGTCCTGGCGTGTACTATACAGCTGCTATGACTGTGTTGGTTTCTCCTATCCACAGCCAAGACTGTCCCATGTTACATCGTGCTCTATTCTGCCGTGCCACTCCATTGAAGTTGGCTTTGGGCTTCAGATTCATTGAAGCTGGATGAAAGATAGTTGTGTGTTAACTAATGATGAATTAAGTAATGAGTAGTAGGGAACTGCACTAACTGTGGAAGCTATTTGAACTCTTTATCTTCGGATACACCTGATTAGTAGTATCAACAAACCTCTCAAGACTATGTTATATCTTTACATGATTGTGAATGAACTGATTGTATGTGTATTTCATTAGATGTTAAAAAGACAGAAAGAGAAGAATTGAAGTCACCAGAACGAGAAGTGAAGAATCAACAGCTTCCACTCTTGGCTTCATATACTGAGAGGCCAATAAAACTAATTTTGTTTCGATCGCTCATTGACCAATGACTAAATCAGCACTAAGATATCATGTGATAAATAAAATGAAACCACTTACCCATCTCCACACAACACATTTGATAGCTGCATCTTGTTCCTGAGTCAGCTCCCGCTTTTCTCTGTGTAAGTCTGTAGAGTTTCAGACAGAGAGAATAAACTGCAATTCAACGCCTCATACAAGCAGGAAGTTGTACAGCACTCACCTCTCTCTCTCTCTTCGATTACTGAGTGATCTCTGCTTTCTCTTCCTCTCTCTCTCTCTCTCTCTTCCTATCTGCTCTCTCTCCTCTCTCGTCTGTCTCTTCTTTCTCTCTCTCTCTTCTCTCTCTCTCTCTTCCTCTCTCTCTCTCTCTTTCTATCTCCGTCTCTCTCTCTCTCGTCTGTCACTCTTCCTTCTTCTCTCTCTCTCTTTCTTCTCTCTCTCCTTTACTCCGTCCGTCTCATCTCTTTCTTTCTCTCTCTCCATTCTCTCTCTCTCTTTCACTGTTGCGCATGCACCAACCACATACACCCCGCCCCACACACAACACCACACAACAGTAAATATAGCCTGCCATCACACATTGATGTAAGAATATGTTTGACATCATCATACTTTAATGCATATATAATAATCATCGTCATCACTGACTCTTTCTTCAATTGACACTACAGTTGCTATCATAATAAATAACTTTTGGGCCTGTTGACTGAACTGTAATGTTCATTTAAAAACACTAGAGGGCGTTTTGGTGCAATTTATCCAGGAGGAACCGTTTTTATCCCCTCAGTCTGTTATTGGTTAATTCTGTTCAACGTGTCGATAACCACTTTGTGAAAGTCTATTTATACATTACACACAATACAATAGCCTACTCGTCATTTTGTTTGATTATAAAAATGGTTTAGTTTTCAAGTAAAACAATTCTTTACAGTAAACTGTAACATAAATCTACATTGAGGCAGTTCCTACATCATTGCGGAAACGTCCACTTCTGTTCTGACAACGTTGATCTTCAGCCTCGAGCCTCATTAATGTGACGGGAGAGAGGGGTGTGTTGCAACAAGATAATCTTGACTGTCACTTTACATTATCGAGCTGTGGAGTTTGCATGGACGACACCGGTTTGTTACTTTGTAATGTTTAAATATCTGTAGTCTATAGGGTCCGTAGGCTACCGAGTTTGACCGTTTCTCCTGTGTGCCAATGACCGATTGCCAAATGGGTAAATTCACTTTTTAAGTTGTTATTGCATTTCAATTCAGGGTCTAAAATGTTATTCTCACCTGTGAATAGAAGCATTGCTACCAAAGGTAATCATAGTGGTAGACATTATTATCTTGAATTACCCTACCTGTTTATAACATTATTGTAACAGATTTTCTACAAATTAGCGTACGTTTTCATGGTCTTGCAAGAGGAACTATTTCATATCCTTYCTTTCCACTGACATCCCTCCTGTTTTCGAAACAYTGTGAAGAATRACCATGACAGAAAGSGTAATGGTGACACCTTTATGAATGAACRACTACTTCATGCTCAGTTGTCATGACACCTAAAAGGATGGAGGATTTATTGTAGCCCGAGCGACAGTCTGTCTGTGCTATCATACCAAGTCCTTGTCACTCATTGCCATGCTATAGCCATGAGTTRGCAAAAGCACAGACATGTCTGGGACCTGGCTTGTTTTATTATGTGTTAGGATAGGCGACATTTGAAATCATTACATAAATATGGCATCTCCAAACTTCATTTCCYTGAGATACAAAACRGWTATTATGTAGCTAAATTGCATTTCTTGTTAAAATGCATTGTAAAATATTACGTAAATATGTCATCCCAAAACTTAATTTCATGGAGTTACACAGATTATTTTGAAGCTAAATAGCATGTTGGTCATGTCAGTGTGTGTGTTTCGGGTCATCTTACAGGCTGTAGGAAGGGTGTAGAACAGAGAACTAGTGGTTAGCTGTTTAACAGCAGTATAATAGCCCATATCTAACACTAACTAACCAAAACTGCTGCTTGTTGATATTCTTCTTTAACCTCTTAAATTAGTGCCAACACCCTTCTCTGGTTCGCATGGATGCATGCCTACACACACACACACACACACACACACACACAACACACACACAACACACCACACACACACACACACACACAACACACACACCCAACAACACACACACACCCCACACCACACACCACACCACACATCACTACACAACACACACACACACACACACCCACGGTACACCCCCCCACAAAAAATACTCTGGCTCATGTTGATCATGCTTGATGAAGAAAACAGCCGGACGTTTGGCTAGTAAGTCACTAGTAATACTTGTACCCAGAAGTTGGTGACTTATAATTAATCCTCATAATGCATTACTTTTCTCACCAACTTTCACCAACATATAAGAAAAACACTCGCATCGTAATGGATAAACATCTACCCACTCATAAACTAAACTGGTCAATATCACATACTATGCATTAACAACTAGTATCGCAGCATTGCATACACGCACAAAGTTAGTAGCCAGAGCTCATTGTAGAAGTAGACAGACCTTGATGACAGGTTGTAAAGAGGAGAGTGAAACACAATTCGATGGGATGACGTTTGTATACTGAATGTCATTGTTTGATAACACTATCTGTTCCTATGAACATACTACGTACTCATTCTGCCTCTTCCGTATAATTATATGCTAATCTCTCCTGTGGCCGTCAGCTTTGCTTAACGCTTCTCATTTGATCAAGATATTCTTGCACATGTACTAACAGGGATTGTTTTCACTAGCCATCTATGAGCTGTGGGATACTCTGATGCTTTAATAGGATGCTTTCCTCTCTCCTCACTCTTCCCGCTCCATTCTATACTCCTCTTTTTCATCATCCCTCAATATCTCTTTCCTCTTCCTCCATCTCTTCTCTATTCTCCCTCCATCTCTCATCTCTTCTCTTCTCTCCATTGTCCTCCAATCTCTCTCTCCTCTCTTCCATCCATCTCTTCCTCCTATCTCTCTCCATCTCTTCCCTCCATCTTTTCTCCCACCTATCTCGCTTCTCTTCTCCCTCTCTTCCTTTCCATCTATTTTTTTCCTTCTTTTTCTTCCTGTTTTTTTCTCCTTTTCTCCTCTCTTCTCCCTTCTCTCCTGCCACTTTCTCTCCTTTCTTCCTCCATCTTCATCCTCCATCCTTCTCTCCTTCTCTATTCTTCCATTCTCTTCCTCACATCTCTTCTCTCCTTCTCTCACATCATCTTCTCTCCATCTCTCTCTACATTTCTTATCCTTCTCTCTTCCATCTCATCCTCCACATTCTCTCCTCTCTTCCCCCACTCTTCTCATCCCATCTCTTCTCACATCTCTTCCTCGTCTCTTCTCTCACTCACGTCCCCCTTCCCTCCAACTCTTCTCTCCTCTCTTCCCTCATTCTCTCTTCCCTCCATTCTCTCTCCTCTTCATCCATCTCTTTCATCCATCTCTCTCTCCTCTCTTCCTCATCTTTCTCTCCTTCTCTTACTCCTCTCTATCTCCATCCTCTTCTCGCTCTCTTTCTCCAATCTCTTCTCTGCTTCTATTCCCATCTCTTCTCTCTCTGCCTCATCTCTCTCCCTTCTTCCATCATCCTTCCTCATCATCTTCTCTCCTCTTTCCTCACATCACTCTTTCTCCCTCTCTTCCCAATCCATCTACTCCTCCATCTTTCTCTCTTCCTCCTCCTTTCTTCCTCCTATCTCTTCTCTTCTCTTCCTCATCTCTGCTCCTTTTACTCACTCCCTCCTTCTCTTTCTCCCTTCTCATTCTCCATCTTACTCTCTCCTCTCTTCTCTTCTCTTCCTCTCCTCTGCCGCTCTTCTCTTTCTCCTATCCTTCCTATCGCATCTCTCCTTTCTCTCCATCTCTCCCGTCTCGTCCTCCATCTCTTCTCTCTCTCCTCCATCCACTCTTCCTCCATCTCTTCCCTTTCCATTCTCTTCTCTCACTATCTTTCTCTCCTTCCCTCCCTGCCTCCTCCATCTACTTCCTCTTTCCTTTCTCCTTACATCTTCCTCCATCTCTCCTCCTTCTCTTTCTCCACTCTTCCGTATTCCACTCCTCCTTCCTCCATCTCTTCTCTCATTCTCTCCTCATTTCTTCTCCCTCTCCTCCATCCATCTCTTCCATCCTTCTCTCCTTCTTCTCTCTCTCCTTCCTCCATCTCTCTCCATCTCTTCTCTCTCTCCGTCATCTCATTCCTCCATCTCTTCCCACTCTCTCCCCATCTCTTCTCTCCTATTCCTACCTCTCTTCTTCCATCTCTCTTCCCTTCTCCATCTCTCTCCATCTCTCCTCCTCCTTCTCTCCTCTCCTTCATACCATCTCTCTCCAATCTCTCTCCTATCTCTTCCTCATACTCTCTCTTCTCTTCTCTTACTCCCTCTTCCTCCATCTCTTCTCTCTCTTCTCTTCCTCCATCCTTCTCTCCCTCTCCTTTTCTCCATCTCTTCTTGACTCCTCTCTTCCTCCCATCTTCTCTCTTCTCCTTGACCATCTCTCCTACCATCTCATTCTCATCCTTCTCTTCCTCAACCTTCTCTCCTTACTCCTCTCACATTACCTCTTCCTCACATCTCGTTCTCTCCTTCTCCTTCTCCTTCTCTTAACCTCGACATCTCTCTCCTCCTTCTCTTCCTCCATCTCACTCCTCCTCTCTTCCTCAATCTCTTCCTTTCTATTACCTCCTTACCTTCATTCACTCCATCTCTCTCTCTTCCTCTTCTCTTCGCTCTCTTTCATCCTTCTCTTCCTCGTCTCTCTCTCCTTCCTCTCTCCATCTCATTCTCTCTATATCTTACACTCATCCTTCTTCCTTATCTCCATCCATTCCCTTTTTTCTTTAGTTCTCTCCTTCTTTCTCCACTCTTCCTTCACTCTTCTCTCCTATCTCTTATCTTCCTTCTCTCTCTCCTTTCTTTACTCCTTCTCTCACCATTCGCTGCTCCCTTCTCTTCTGTCTTCTCTTCTCCATCTTTTTCCTCTCGTCCGTCCATCTCTTTCCTCCATTCTCTTCTCCACCTTCTCTCCTTCTCTCCCTCCATCCTCCTCCTTCTCTTCCCCATCTTCTCTTTCCATCCTGCCATCGCTTCTCTCCTTTCTTCTCCAGTCTCTTCTCTCCTTCCTTCTCCATCCTTCTCGTCCTTCCTTCCCCATCTTCTCTCTCTCTCCATCCATATCTTCTCTCTTCTCTCCCTCTTCTCTCCTTCTCCACTCTCTTTCCTTCCTCTCTCCTCTCTCCCCATCATTTCGCCTTTCTCCTCCTTCTCTTCTCTCCTTCTCTCTCTCCTTCTCTCCCCATCTTTCTTCATTCTCTCTCTCCTCTTTCTCATCTCTCTCCCTTTCTCCACCACTCTCTCTCTTCTCGCCTCCTCTTTTTCTCTCCTCCTTTCCTATCTTCCTCATCTCTTCTCTCCTTTCCTCCAATCTCTTCTTTCTCATCCTCCTCGCATCTCTCTCCCTTTCTCTCCCTTTCCATCATCCTCCATACTCTCCCTCACATTTCATCCTTTCTTCACCAATTTTCTCTCCTTCTCTCCATCTCTCTCTCTTCTTCTCCTCTTCTCCTCTCTTCCTCCTTTCTTCCATCCCTCTCTTCCCTTACTCTTCCTCGATCTCCTTTCTCCTCCCCGTCTTCAGATAAAAACCCTCCTTGTCGTTGCTCCTACTCATTGTCTTCAATAATAACCTCGTGTCGTTCTCCATACAGTCTTCAGATAAAACCCATTATCCTCTCTTTTT
>NW_019943664.1:286118-295822 GCF_002910315.2 Salvelinus sp. IW2-2015 | reverse complement strand
CACACACATACGCACACACCTGCACACAGACCTGGGCACAAACCTGCGCACACACCTGCGCACACATCTGCACGTGTGCGAACCAGACCTGAGTACTTTTTGTTGTTGTCGAGTATTTGAATGCTTGAATACTATTTTCTGTGTATTTTAGTATTTTCAAATAATGTGGCTCGAATCAACTACTTATAATTGTATTTAGTATTTTCAAATAATTTCCTAATTCTTACTTTGAAATGTATATCAAATTAATTGATATATTTTTTAAAGTATTTGAACCCAGGTCTGGTGCACACATACACACACACAGAGACATGCACTCACATACACAGGCACGCGCACACACACATTTACAATATACATATTTGCACCTATACGACGACATGCATGGATTCAGGACCCTCTCGRCACACACACCGGCTTAGAYCATATCTTTACCACTACAAAGGCCTCCGTCAAAGTATTCAAATCAGCCCAATATAGGCACATCTGCTGCTAGCTGTTTGTCTGGGAGAGGAGGTTATGAAATACCACTGGAGGATGTGTGTACTGTATGGTAGTGTGTTATCTCTTGGTCACACACAGCTAAACACTGCTGCTGCAGGCTGAAACACTGGTTGGAGCCATAGCCACTTAGAAAAAAGGGTTCCAAAAGGGTTCTTTGGCTGTTCCCATAGGAGAACCCTTTTTGGTTCCAGGTAGAACCCGTTTGAGTTCTATATAGAACCCTCTGTGAAACGGGTTCTATATAGAACCAAAAAGGGTTCTACCTGGAACCAAAAAGGGTTCTACCTGGAACCAAAAAGGGTTCTCCAAAGYATTCTCCTATGTGGACAGTCGAATAACCCTTTTAGTTTCTAGATATCACCTTTTTTTCTAAGAGTGTATGAAGTACCCTGAACTTGACCTAGAGCCAAGTGTCTTTTTGACTAGGCACCATGTCTGTGCTGCAATAGCTAATGCCCAAGTCTTCTAATAAGTCAAATCACACGTGTTTTACACAGAGGCTTAAAGTGCTGGTTTATTCAAATTAACCTGTTGATGTTTTCCTACCTTGGCAATTGATTTATAAGCATTCCAGGAGCATTTACAACAGTTATAGTAATGTATAAATAATTTATAATCATTTATAAAGGCTTATTCATGAATGTTATTATAATATAATTTTTTTTGCATTGGGCATACAAAATGGGGTTCAGTATAATCATCTGTTTTGCATGCCTCATGGTTTGTATGCTCAAGTATCTTTACACCAAGTCTAACACATGCATGCATGCATACAGAGCCACTCACAGATCATACCTGCCCTAGTGCCCCACCTCCAGTGGACAGCAATATGCAAATCAACTCCAAAATGCAAACCTACAGTTCTGGTGGGTGATGTAACACTTAAAGAGCTCAGCCAATCATTAGGCAGCCGACAAAATTTAAATATTCAGTCACGGCACATACATGTATGTGTATGCTTCTTTGTCCAGGGACGTAATTTTTTTTTTTTAAGTGGGGGGACATAATTATACATTTTGTATCCAGTCGGATAAACTCTCCAAACAGCCTACACCACCGCTTGGAGGCAACCACATGGTCCTAAAGCACACCGTTGTCTCGTTTTGTATCACCAATTATATCATTCCAATTATAAAACTGGGGGGAATACAATTTCAGATTGTGGGGGGGATATGTCCTCCCCATCCCCAGTGAAAGTTGCAACCCTGTCTTTGTCTATGTAATTTCATAAGAAACCAACCTGCTGGATCTCGTACAACTATTGTTACCTACAAAGACCTTACATGCCTTCTCAACATCCTGGCACCCGATTAAAGACACTCATCTAACTGGAACTGTGAGAATGCAGAGAGAGAGAGAGAGATACAGTTAGAAAGAGAATGAGAGAAAGGGGGAGTAGAAAATAGAAGTGAGGCCTAGAATTTACCCGCATCGTGAAAGATCCGCCCTATATCGGATTGAAATTTAAAGGCAATGTTCCCGCGTTCACTAAGACTGCATTCACGATAAACACTATATGTCGGCTCAAGCAGAAATTACCTTCAAATTTCAAACATGGCTCCCGAGTGGCGCAGCGGTCTAAGGCACTGCATCTCAGTGCAAGAGGTGTCACTACAGTCCCTGGTTCGAATCCAGGCGCACAATTGGCCCAGCGTTGTCTGGGTTTGGCTGGGGTAGGCTGTCTTGTAAATAGAATTTGTTTCTAACTGACTGGCCTAGTTTAGTTTAAAAAATATGTATATATTTATTCGAGCATTCTTTGGAAAACAGAGATTGAATTACGAGCTCTGTTTTATTGACAGAAAATGGTTTGGTAACCTTCCTAAAACGACAGTTATGATATGCTGCAGGACATGACAATCAACCAGCCTGGATAAACCCTGTCTAACTCAGTCCAACCCTGGATAAACCAAGTCTAACCCTGGATAAACCCTGTATAAACCAGTCTAACCCTGGATAAACCCTGTCAAACCCTGGACAATCCCAGTCTAACCCTGGATAAACCTTGTCTAATCCAGTCTAATCTGGGATAATCTCTGACTAACCCAGTCTAACCCTGGATAAACCCTGTCTAACCCAGTCTAACCCTGGATAAACCTGTATAAACCCGTCTTAATCCTGGATAAACCTATCAAACCCTGGACAATCCCTGTCTAACCCAGTCTAACCCTGGATAAACCTTGTCTAATCCAGTCTAATCTGGGATAATCTCTGGCTAACCCAGTCTAACCCTGGATAAACCCTGTCTAACCCAGTCTAACCCTGGATAAACCCTGTTAAACCCAGTCTAACCCTGGATAAACCCTATCAAACCCTGGACAATCCCTGTCTAACCCAGTCTAACCCTGGATAAACCTTGTCTAATCCAGTCTAATCTGGGATAATCTCTGGCTACCCCAGTCTAACCCTGGATAAACCCTGTCTAACCCAGTCTAACCCTGGATAAACCCTGTATAAACCCAGTCTAACCCTGGATAAACCCTATCAAACCCTGGACAATCCCTGTCTAACCCAGTCTAACCCTGGATAAACCTTGTCTAATCCAGTCTAATCTGGGATAACTCTCTGGCTAACCCTGTCTAACCCTGGATAAACCCTGTCTAACCCAGTCTAACCCTGGATAAACCCAGTCTAACCCTGGATAAACCTGTCTAACCCTGGATAAACCTGTCTAACCCTGGATAACCTTGGATAAACCCTGTCTAACCCAGTCTAACCCTGGATAAACCCTGTCTAACCCAGTCTAACCCTGGATAAACCTGTCTAACCCTGGATAAACCTTGGATAAACCCTGTCTAACCCAGTCTAACCCTGGATAAACCTGTCTAACCCAGTCTAACCTGGATAAACCTGTCTAACCCTGGATAAACTGGATAAACCCTGTCTAACCCATCTAACCCTGATAAAACCTGTCTAACCCAGTCTAACAGCAGTGGAATAGCACTGGGTGTGAGAATCACATTAACTGTAAGACAGACCTGGATATGAACAGGGTGTTGTTGTCCTTGTCTAAGGTCAAGTTTGCACCTCCCATGTGTGTATGTGTTTGTGTGTGTATGGACATTGAGTGTACAAAACATTAAGGACACCTTCCTAATTTGAGTTACACCCCACTTTTCCCTCAGAACAGCCAACATTGTTGGGGAATGGACTCTACTGGGTGTCAAAAGCGTCCCACAGGGATGCTGGCTCATGTTGACTCCAATGCTTTCCACAACTGTGTCAATTTGGCCGGATGTCCTTAAAATCAGTTTATTCATTTGACCATTAAAAAAACAAGCACACACAAAACTTGAAAAAGCCATACATGCACATGAGTAAAATCATGGAGGACAACACACATAAAGTCTGGGACTTATTTCCATTGTGGTCCTCTTGAGACAAGATGGCTGGACAAGATCGAACACAGTATGGCAGTGAAATAATAAAACAATAACAGAGGAGAAGAACATCTATCTCATCATTCCAGTTACATCATCAGGGTTATTCATATGGGCACAGAAGACATCAAACATATTTTTACTTTATTTTTAAAGCTGCCAAGAGAGGACGTTGTTTTTATGGGCAGAGGCAACTCATTCCATTCTGAGGCTCCAGTATACAAGAAAGTACCTTTCCCAGCATTACTCCTGAACCSGTATAAGCACACATCAATCAGCAACACCTGGTTAGGTGCTGTGATAGTGATTACTTTCCTCGTGTTAGGGATGCACACAATCTGGGCGCAGGACTATAAATACTCCTGTAAACCAAACCTAGTCTAATCTGGAACACCCTAGCCTCAACAGGCAGCCAGTTTAGTTCCTGAAAGCAGCTCCTGTGTCACGAATTCCACCGAAGTCGTTTCCTCTCCTTGTTCGGGCGGTGTTCGGTGGTCGGCGTCGCCGGTCTTCTAGCCATCGTCGATCCACTTTTCATTTTCCATTTGTTTTGTCTTGTTTTCCTACACACCTGGTTTCCATTTCCCTCATTAAGTGTTGTGTATTTAACCCTCTGTTCCCCCCATGTCCTTGTGTGGAATAGTTTGTTTGTAAGTGCTTGTGCACTATGTTACTGGTGCGCGTCGGGTTTTGTACCCATGTAGGTTCTTTTTTATTTGCCGTTGGTTTTGAAATTAAACTGCTCCGGCTATTACCTATTTCTGCTCTCCTGCGTCTGACTTCACTGCCACCAGTTCRGCAACCCTTACATCCTGCCTATGTGAGTACGTGGACTCACCCTCAARACTACCCTGATCAGCTTATTCTGGGCTATCTAGAGCTTCCTCTTCGTAAGTTTAGATAAGCCCCCAAACCAGGAAGTGCTAGCTTAGTCAAAATGGCACTGAATGAGGGCAGTGGCTAGCACTTTGGGTGGTGGACCATTCTTGATACACACGGGAAACTGTTGAGCATGAAAAACCCAGCAGCGTTGCAGTTTTCGACACAAACCGTTGCGCCTAGCATCTACTACCATACCCCGTTCAAAGGCAATTAAATATTTTGTCTTGCCTATTCACCCTCTGAATGGCACAGAAACACAATCCATGTCTCAATTGTCTCAAGGCTTAAAAATCATTCTTTAACCTGTATCTTCACCTTCATCTACACCGATTGAATTGGATTTACAAGGTGACATCAACAAGGGATCATAGCTTTCACCTGGATTCACCTGGTCAGTCTATGTCATGGACAGAGCAGGTGTCCTTAATGTTTTGTCCACTCAATGTGTGTGTGTGCACTACGTACCTGCCCACTGCATCATAGCAGCACGAGAGGGACACCCTCAACCCCTTCCCATCCCCACCTCCCCCTCCTCTGTGTTCTCTGTGTAAAGCGCCACTGTTGGCTCTCTGAGGGAATCCACTGTACTTCCCTCCCCCTCCTCCCTCTCCTGTCCTCATCGCCACTCTGCTCACAAGGAGTGGAAAATAAAGTCCCTAAATATATCCCTCTCTCATACACACAAACACACACACAGGCCCGGTCAACTGCTTTAATATGAGAAAGCACAAGACTGACACCTGAGCCACTCAGCAGAAAGCGATGTCACCCTCCTCCCCTGTCCCCCCCCCTCCTCCCACCGCCCTGCCAGGGGGATCTAACGTGGAACCCAGAGCCGGGTGTCCCAGATGGTACGGTCTGACCAGCCTACCGGGGGAGAGAAGGAGGAGGAGATATGTACACACGCCTGTGACATCACAGTCCAGTTGGTGTGCATGCCAGCCGCAGTCACACGGGGCATTAGGGGAGGAGGAGGATAAATGTCCCTCCCCCAGTAGTAATGTAACATGTCCCTCCCACCATGTAGTATGTAACATGTCCCTCCAAGCAGTAGTATGGTAACATGTCCCTCCCAGCGTAGTATGGCGTAACATGTCCCTCCCAGCAGAGTGGAAAGTTTTCGTAGCGTAGGTTGGTAACATTCCTCGCAAGCATTAGTAGTGGTAAAATGTCCCTCCACCCAGCAGTAGTATGGTAACATGTCCCAATCCCTAGCAGTAGTATGGTAACATGTCCCCCCACAGTAGTATGGTAACATGCCTCCCCAGCAGTAGTATGGTCAACAATGTCCCCTCCAGCAGTAAGTTTATGTAACATGTCCCTCCCACCAGTAGTGAATGGTAACAATGTCCTTCCCACCATATTGCAGCTCAGCAACTTTGGTAACATGTCCCTCCAACAGTAGTATGGTAACACATGTCCAGCCCACCATAGTATGGTAACATGTTCCGCTCCCCAGCAGTAGTTCATGGTAACACCTCCCACATAGTATAACTTCCCTCCCACAGCAGTATGTATAGAGTATATGTACAGTCCTCCCAAGCAGTAGTTTGGTACATGTCCCTCCCAGCTAGTGTATGGTAACTATGTCCCTCCCACAGTAAGTTTGGTAACATGTTTCCCTCCCAGCCCAGTGTTTTGGAACATGTTCTCCCTAGCAGTAGTATGCGTAACATGTCCCCCCAAGTCAGTAGTACTGCCACACGTATATGGTAACATGTCCCTCCCAGCAGTAGTATGGTAACAGGTTCCCTCCCACCAGTAGTTTGTAACATGGTCCCTCCCAGCAGTAGTATGGTAACATGTCCCTCCAGCAGTAGTTTGGTAACATGTCCTCCAGCAGTAGTTGGTAACATGTCCCATCCTAGCAGTAGTTGGTAACATGTCCCTCCAGCAGTAGTAATGGTAACATGTCCCTCCCACGCAGTAGTATCGGTAACATGTCCTCCCAGCAGTAGTTTAAGGTAAGCATGTCTCCCACAGTAGTATGTAAACATGTCCCTCCCAGCAGTAGTATGGTAACATGTCCTCCAGCAGTATATGTGTTAACATGTCCCTCCAGCATAGTATGGTAACATGTCCCCACCAGCAGTAGTTTGGTAACATGTCCCTCCACAGTAGTAGTATGGTAACATGTCCCTCCCAGAAGTAGTATGGTAAACATTTCCCCCCACAGCCAGTAGTTTATGGTAACATGTCCCTTCCCACCAGTAGTAGTAACATGTCCCTCACAGCAGTAGTATGTAACATGTCCCTCCCAGCCACAGTAAGTATGGTAACATGTCCCTCCCCGCACGTAGTTTGGTAACATTGTCTCCCACCATAGTAGGTAACATGTCCCTCCCACCAGTAGTATGGTAACATCGCAGTCCCTCCCAGCAGTATATGGTAACATGTCCCTCCCAGCAGTAGTATGGTAACATGTTCCCCCCAGCAGTAGTTGAACATGTCTCAAGTTAGTATGTAACATGTCCCTCCCAGCAGTAGTATGGTAACATTCCTCCAAGCAGTAGTATGTAACATGTCCCTCCCACCAGTAGTATGTAAAATGTCCTCCCACTAGAGTAAACATGTCCCTCCAGCAGTATGTAACATGTCCCTCCCAGCAGTAGTAAAATGGTACATGGTCTCCCTCAGCCAGTAGTATGGTAACATGTCCCTCCCACAGTACGTAGTATTGGTAACATGTCCTCCCAGCAGTAGTATGGTAACATGGTCCCTCCCAGCAGTAGTATTGGTAACATGTCCCTCCAGCAGGTAGTATGGTAACATGTCCCTCCCACCAGTAGTATGGTAAATGTCCCTCCCAGCAGTAGTATGGTAACATGTCCCTCCCAGCAGTAGTATGGTAACATGTCTCCAGCAGTAGTATGTAACATGTCCCTCCCAGCAGTAGTATGGTAAATGTCCCCCATAGCAGTAGTTGGTAACATGTCCCTCCCAGCAGTAGTATTACATGTCCCTCCAGCAGTAGTATGTAACATGTCCCTCCCAGCAGTAGTATGGTAACATGTCCCTCATAGCAGTAGTATGGTAACATGTCCCTCCCAGCAGTAGTATGGTAACATGTCCCTCAGCAGTAGTATGGTAACATGTCCCTCCAGCAGTAGTATGGTAAACATGTCCCTCCCAGCAGTAGTATGGTAACATGTCCCTCCCAGTGGTAGTATGGTAACATGTCCCTCCAGCAGTAGTAATGGTAACATGTCCTCCAGCAGTAAGTATTGGGTAACATGTCCCTCCCAGCAGTAGTATGGTAACATGTCCCTCCCAGCAGTAGTATGGTAACATGTCCCTCCCCAGCAGTAGTATGGTAACATGTCCCTCCAGCAGTAGTATGGTAACATGTCCCACCAGCCAGTAGTATGGTAACATGTCCCTCCCAGCCAGTAGTATGGTAAACATGTCCCTCCCACCAGTAGTATGGTAACATGTCCTCCAGCAGTAGTATGGTAACATGTCCCCTTCATAGACAGTAGTATGGTACAGTCCCTCCCACCAGTAGTATGGTAACTATGTCCCCATAGCAGTAGTATGGAACATGTCCCTCCACCAGTAGTATGGTAACATGTCCCTCAAGCAGTAGTATGGTAACATGTCCCCAGTCAGTAGTATGGTAACATGCCTCCCAGCAGAATTAGTAACATGTCCCTCCCACAGTAGTATGGTAACATGTCCCTCCAGCAGTAGTTATGGTAACATGTCCCTCTCCAGCAGTATGTATGGTAAACATGTCCTCCCACCAGTAGTATGGTAACATGTCCTCCAGCCTAGTACAGTAATGGTAAATGTCCTCCCAGCAGTAGTATGGTAACATGTCCCATCCCACCAGTAGTATGGTATAATCATGTTCCCCCAGGCAGTAGTGATGGTAACATGTCCCTCAAGCAGTAGTATGGTAACATGTCCCTCCCAGCGTATCAAGTCCAGTAGTTGGTAACATGTCCCCTCAGCAGTAAGTATGGTAACATGTCCCTCCCACGCAGTAGTATGGTAACATGTCCCTCCCAGCAGTAGTATGGTAACATGTCCCTCCCAGCAGTAGTATGGTAACATGTCCCTCCCAGCATGTAGTATGGTAACATGTCCCTCCCACCAGTAGTATGGTAACATGTCCCTCATAGCAGTAGTATGGTAACATGTCCTCCCAGCATGTCCAGCTAGTTGGTAACATGTCCCTCCCACGCAGTGAGTATGGTAACATGTCCCTCCAGCCAGTAGTATGGTAACATGTCCCTCCCAGCAGTAGTATGTAACATGTTCCAGCAGTAGTATGGTAACATGTCCCTCCACAGTAGTATTGGTAAATTGTCCCTCCCAGCAGTAGTATGGTAACATGTCCCTCCCACCAGTAGTATGGTAACATGTCCCTCCCAGCAGTAGTATGGTAACATGTCCACTAGCAGTAGTATGGTAACATGTCCCTCCCAGCAGTAGTATGGTAAACATGTCCCTCCCAGCAGTAGTATGGTAACATGTCCCTCCCAGCAGTAGTATGGTAACCTGTCCCTCCCAGCAGTCAGTATGGTAACATGTCCTTCCCAGCAGTAAGTATGGTAACATGTCCCTCCCAGCAGTAGTATGTAACATGTCCCTCCCAGCAGTAGTATGGTAACATGTCCCTCCCAGCAGTAGTATGGTAACATGTCCCTCCCACCAGTAGTATGGTAACATGTCCCTCCCAGCAGTAGTATGGTAACATGTCCCTCCCAGCCTGTAAGTATGGTAACATGTCCCTCATAGCAGTAGTATGGTAACATGTCCCTCCAGCAGTAGTATGGTAACATGTCCCTCCCAGCAGTAGTATGGTAACATGTCCCTTTCCCAGCAGTAGTATGGTAACATGTCCCTCCCACCAGTAGTATGGTAACATGTCCCTCCCAGCCAGTAGTATGGTAACCAATGTCCTCCCACCAGGTAGTCATGGTAACACATGTA
>NW_019943664.1:277466-281444 GCF_002910315.2 Salvelinus sp. IW2-2015 | reverse complement strand
GGAGGGGTGAGGTGGAGGGGTAGAGGAGAGGAGAGGGGTGAGTAGAGGAGGGAGGAGATTGAGTAAATTCTAGAGGAGATTCTAGAGGAGATTCTAGAGGAGATTATAGAGGAGATTATAGAGGAGACCATAGAGGAGATTAGAGGAGATTAGAGGAGATTATAGAGGAGATTATAGAGGAGAGCATAGAGGAGATTATAGAATAGATTATAGGAGATTATAGGAGATTATAGAGGAGATTATAGAGGAGATTATAGAGGAGATTATAGAGGAGAGCATAGAGGAGATTATAGAGGAGATTATAGAGCAGAGCATAGAGGAGATTATAGAGGAGATGATTAGAGGATATAATAGAGGAGAGCATAGAGGCAATTATAGAGGAGAGCATAGAGGAGATTATAGAGGATATTATAGAGGAGAGCGTAGAGAAGATGATAGAGGAGATTATAGAGCAGTGCATAGAGGAGATTATAGAGCAGAGCATAGAGGAGATTATAGAGGAGATTATAGAGCAGAGCATATAGGAGATTATAGGCGCTGGAGGTATTGAAATAATTTAGCCAAAATTAGTCTATAATAAATAATTGTCCCCAAAATGATATTACTCCTGTCTGAACTGACATAAATACAATAATTATAAATATACCAGAGAGCGTCATTTAGCTAAATAGGATCAATAGTTTCAAAAAAATAGCTGTGGATTAAGTTTTATCAGAAGCATTTACCGTCGGGAGGCTGAAATCAGGGCAACACACGCCCCACATATAGAAGGGCTTGTTGCGCTGTAGCCATGGATACAATATAATCCATAGAATGATGTGAAGCCTTTTACCCTGGCAGTTAAACTCATGGGTACACTAGCAATGGCTGCCAGTCCTGACGTCAATGGGGACTGGCATCTTTGGATTGGATTTCTAATGGTTGGTTGAGACTGTCAATCTGCCTTTCACAAATTTCAAAACAAAATTGTGATAAAAATGTAGGCGGACCTTTTGGAAAGCTGAAAAGTAACTACTAATCTGTCTGTAGAAGCTAAACACATTTTCCTCAACTTCTGAGCGGTTCTGAGCGAACTGTTTTTCAACGTTACACTCTTAGAAAAAAGGTTCAAAAAGGGTTCTTCCGCTGTCCCCATAGGAGAACCCTTTTTGGTTCCAGGTAGAACCTATTTTTGGTTCCACATAGAACCCCTTTTTGGTTCCACGTAGAACCCCTTTTTGGTTCCAGGTAGAACCCCTTTTTGGTTCCAGGTAGAACCCCTTTTTGGTTCCACGTAGAACCCATTTTGGTTCCAGGTAGACCCCCTTTTTGGTTCCAGGTAGAACCCCTTTTTGGTTCCAGGTAGAACCCCTTTTTGGTTGCCAGGTAGGAACCCATTTTTGGTTTCCGACGGTAGAACCCCTTTTGGTTCCAGGTAGGAACCCCTTTTTTGGTGTCCAGTTAGAACCCACTTTTTGGTTCCACGTAGAACCCCTTTTGTTCCAGGTAGAACCCCTTTTTGGTTCCAGGTAGAACCCTTTTTTGGTTCAGTGCTAGTTCCAATAGAAACCCCTTTTTGGTTCCACGTAGAACCCCTTTTTGGTTCCAGTGGAACCCCTTTCTTCAGGTTCCAGGTTAGAACCCCTTTCTTGCGTTCCAGGTAGAACCTTTTTGGTCCAGGTAGGGACCCCCTTTTGGTTCCAGGTAGAACCCCCTTTTTGGTTCCACGTAAGAACCCTTTTTTGCGTTCCAGGTAGACCCCTTTTTGTTCCAGGTAGAAACCCCTTTTTGGTTCCACGTAGAACCCCATTTTTGGTTCCAGGTAGAACCCCTTTTTGGTTCCAAGGTAGAACCCCTTTGGTTCCAGGTAGAACCCCGTTTTGGTTCCAGGTAGAACCTATTTTTTGGTTCCACATAGAACCCTTTTGAGTTCCACGTAGAACCCCTTTTTGGTTCCAGGTAGAACCCCTTTTTGGTTCCAGGTAGAACCCCTTTTTGGTTCCAGGTAGAACCCCTTTTTGGTTCCAGGTAGAACCCCTTTTGGTCCAGGTAGAACCTCCTTTTAGGTTCCAGGTAGAACCCCTTTTTTGCGTTCCAGGTAGACCTATTTTAGGTTCCAGTAGAACCCCTTTTTTGGTTTCCAGGTAGAACCCTTTGGGTTCCATGTAGAAACCGTCTGTGATGACCGTTCAAATTGATGTTTCCCAGTCAGATTAATTAAAAAATATATAGATATTTTTGTTCCCGGTTGTTTTGAATGTGGCATTAGAGTTGGGATTTTATTTCATTGTTTAGCTAGCTAGCTACATGTCCTAAAACCAAAAAAAGGAAACTGCCACTATGCCAAGTAAACTCGTTTCCACTGTACTGTTTACACCTTCTGTAATCCTGTGGTATGTGTCAAATAAACATAGATTTTATTTGATATAGTGGGGTGTTGTTTACCAGAGACGGTAATGAGAAGGGACACAACATGACCTGCACCAAAGTCAGATTAGCGATAACAGGCCAAGGACGAGATAAAGTGCTTGTTTTTACCAAAGTCAGATTAGGATAAAGGCCAAGGACAAGATAAAGTGTGTTTTTTACCAAAGTCAGATTAGGCATAAAGTCAAGGACAGATAAAAGGTTGTTTTTACCAAAGTCAGATTAGGAATAAAGGCCAAGGAACGAGATTTAATAAAGTGTGTTTTACCAAAGTCAGGATTAGGATAAAGGTCAAGGAGCAGATAAAGGTTGTTTTTTTACAAAGTCCAGATTAGGATCAGGCCAAGGAACGAGATAAAAGTGTGTTTTTACTATCTACTTTCACCACCTTTTAGTCTTGAAATCTTTAGTTGTTTTACTACCAACTACTTACTCCAACTTCCAGGTTCTTAAGGCGCGGGGGGGGCACCATGGCTCATGTGAAATCCTTAACAGATGATCGGTGGGGCTAAGGATTTAAGAGGGTTTGTGGAACGATGCTGAATGGGCGGACAAAGAAGACAGTACGGTACCAAAAATATTCAAGAGCCATTTTACCGAATGGATTTACACAAATTTATCAAATGTTTCTACATTGGACTGGATCCAGCGTGGTGCGGTTAGCATATATATACACTGAGTGGACAAAACATTTAAGACTACCAAAGGCACCAACCTATTGGTTTTACCGCATCACCCTCTGAATGCACACATACCACAATCCATGTCTCCAATTTGGTCTCAAGGCTTTAAAATCCTTCTTTTAACCTGTCTCCCCCCTTCATCTACACTGATTGAAGTGGATTTAACAAGTGACATCAATAAGGGATCATATCTTTTCACCTGGATTCACACCTGGTTTCAGTTCTGTCATTTGAAGAGCAGGTGTTCATTGTTTGTACACTCATGCTATATTGAATATCAGGGTTACCGCTTCGAACCATTTGAGCGCCCGGACAAGTGACTGGAAGATTTTAAAAACGCCATCCATATGCCTAAACATTAGGGTGACCCACCCATGCATTTCCAGCCCTTCAATTAAACCCAGGGAAAATGGCCCAAATGCAACACATTTTACATGTCATTCATAACAGCCCTGATAACCATGTCATTATAACAGCCTATAACATGTCATTTAAAACAGCCAATAACATGTCATTATAAACAGCCTATAACATGTCATTATAACAGCCGTACTAACATGTCATCTATAACAGCCTATAACATGTCATTTTAACAGCCAATAACACTAATGACATTGTCATTCTATTAACACCTATAACATGTCATTAAGACAGCCTATAAACATGTCATTATAACAGGCCTATACACATGTCATTATAACAACCTATAACATGTCATTATAACAGCCTATAACAATGTCATTATACACAGCCTATTAACACCATGTCATTTAAACACAGCCAATAACATGGTCATTATAACAGCCATAACATGTTCCATTTATAACAGCCTATAACATGTCATTATAACACCTATGACATGTCATATTACGCCTATAACATCATCTCC
>NW_019943664.1:260745-276446 GCF_002910315.2 Salvelinus sp. IW2-2015 | reverse complement strand
GTAGATGTGTTTAGAGAGAATAGTGTCATGTAGGTAGTGTGTTTAGAGAGAGATAGTGTCATGTAGGTAGATGTGTTTAGAGAGAGATCGTGTCATGTAGGTAGATGTGTTTAGAGAGAGATAGTGTCGTGTAGGTAGATGTGTTTAGAGAGAGATAGTGTCATGTAGGTAGATGTGTTTAGAGAGAGATAGGTTCATGTAGGTAGATGTGTTTAGAGAGAGATAGGTCATGTAGGTAATGTGTTTAGAGAGAGATAGTGTCATGTAGGTAGATGTGTTTAGAGAGAGATAGTGGCATGTAGGTAGATGTGTTGTAGAGAGAGATAGTGTCATGTAGGTAGATGTGTTTAGAGAGAGATAGTGTCATGTAGGTATAGATGTGTTTAGAGAGAGATAGATGTAGGTAGATGGTTTAGAGAGAGATGTGCATGTAGGTAGATGTGTTAGAGAGAGATAGTGTCATGTAGGTAATGGTTTAGAGAGAGATAGTGGTCATGTAGGTAGATGTGTTTTAGAGAGAGAATAGGTCATGTAGGTAGATGTGTTTAGAGAGAGATAGTGGTGTAGGTAGATGTGTTTAGAGAGAGATAGTGTCTGTAGGTAGATGTGTTTTAGAGAGAGATAGTGTCATGTAGGTAGATGTGTTTAGAGAGAGATAGTGGTCATGTAGGTGATGTGTTTAGAGAGAGATAGTGTCATGTAGGTAGATGTGTTTAGAGAGAGATAGAGTCATGTAGGTAGATGTGTTTTAGAGAGAGATATTGCATGTAGTAAGATGTGTTTAGAGAGAGATAGGTCATGTAGGTAGATGTGTTTAGAGAGGAGATAGGTGTCATGTAGGTAGATGTGTTTAGAGAGAGATAGGTGTCATGTAGGTAGATGTGTGTTAGAGAGAGATAGTGTCATGTAGGTAGATGTGTTTAGAGAGGATAGAGTCATGTGGTAGATGTGTTTAGAGGAGATAGTGTCATGTAGGTAGATGTGTTTAGAGAGAGATAGTGTCATGTAGGTAGATTGTTTAGAGAGAGATAGTGTCATGTAGGTAGATGTGTTTTAGAGGAGATGATCATGTAGGTAGATGTGTTTAGAGAGAGATAGTGTCATGTAGGTAGATGTGTTTATGAGAGAGATAGATGTCATGTAGGTAGATGTGTTTAGAGAAGATAAGTCATGTAGGTAGATGTGTTTAGAGAGGAGATAGAGTCATGTAGGTAGATGTGTTTAGAGAGAGATAGTGTGTCATTAGGTAAGATGTTTAGAGAGAGATAGAGTCATGTAGGTAGATGTTTTAGAGAGAGATAGGTCAGTGTAGGTAATGTGTTTAGAGAGAGATAGAGTCATGTAGGTAATGTGTTTAGAGAGAGATAGAGTCATGTAGGTAGATGTGTTTAGAGAGAGATAGAGTCATGTAGGTAGATGTGTTTAGAGAGAGATAGTGTCATGTTAGGTAGATGTGTTTAGAGAGAGATAGTGTCATGTAGGTAGATTGTTTAGAGAGAGATAGAGTCATGTAGGTAATGTGTTTAGATGAGAGATAGAGTCATGTAGGTAGTGTTTTAGAGAGAGATAGAGCTGTAGGTAGATGTGTTTAGAGAGAGATTTGTCATGAGGTAGATGTGTTTAGAGAGAGATAGAGTCATGTACGGTAGATGTGTTTAGAGAGAGATAGTGGTTTAGAGAGAGATAGTGTTTAAGAGAGAGATAGTTTCATGTAGGTAGATGTGTTTAGGAGAGAGATAGTGTCATGTAGGTAGATGTGTTTTAGAGAGAGATAGTGTCATGTAGGTTAGATGTGTTTAGAGAGAGATAGAGTCATGTAGTAGATGTGTTTAGAGAGAGATAGAGTCATGTAGGTAGATGTGTTAGAGAGAGATTAGAGTCATGTAGGTAGATGTGTTAGAGAGAGATAGTTTTAGAGAGATTGTTTAGAGAGAGATAGTGTCATGTAGGTAGATGTGTTTAGAGAGAGATAGTGTATGTAGGTAGATGGTTTAGAGAGAGATAGAGTCATGTAGGTAGATGTGTTTAGAGAGAGATAGTGTCATGTAGGTAGATGTTTTAGAGAGAGATAGTGTTTAGAGAGAGATAGTGTTTAGAGAGAGATAGAGTCGAGAGATTAAGAGTGTGGCATGTAGGTAGATGTGTTAGAGAAGAGATAGAGCATGTAGGTAGATGTGTTTAGAGAGAGTCAGTGGCATGTAGGTAGATGTGTTTAGAGAGAGATAGTGGCATGTAGGTAGGTAGATGTGTTTAGAGAGAGATAGTGTCATGTAGGTAGATGTGTTTAGAAGAGATAGTGCATGTAGGTAGATGTGTTTAGAGAGAGATAGAGTCATGTAGGTAGGTAGATGTGTTTAGAGAGAGATAGTGTTTAGAGGAGATAGTGTCATGTAGGTAGGTAGATGTGTTTAGAGAGAGATAGTGTTTAGAGAGAGATAGTGTCATGTAGGTAGGTAGATGTGTTTAGAGAAGAGATAGTGTCATGTAGGTAGATGTGTTTAGAGAGAGATAGTGTCATGTAGGTAGATGTGTTTAGAGAGAGATAGTTCATGTAGGTAGATGTGTTTAGAGAGAGATAGGGTCATGTAGGTAGGTAGATGTGTTTAGAGAAGATAGTGTTTAGAGAGAGATAGTGTCATGTAGGTAGGTAGATGTGTTTAGAGAGAGAAAGTGTTAGAGAGAGATAGTGTCATGTAGGTAGGTAGATGTGTTTAGAGAGATAGTGTCATGTAGGTAGATGTGTTTAGAGAGAGATAGTGTCATGTAGGTATATGTGTTTAGAGAGAGATAGTGTCATGTAGGTAGATGTGTTTAGAGAGAGATAGTGTCATGTAGGTAGATGTGTTTAGAGAGAGATAGTGTCATGTAGGTATATGTGTTTAGAGAGAGATAGAGTCATGTAGGTAGGTAGATGTGTTTAGAGAGAGATAGGTTTTAGAGAGAGATAGTGTCATGTAGGTAGGTAGATGTGTTTAGAGAGAGATAGTGTTTAGAGAGAGATAGAGTCATTTAGGTAGGTAGATGTGTTTAAGAGAGATAGTGTCATGTAGGTAGATGGTGTTTAGGAGAAGATAGTGTCATGTAGGTAGATGTGTTTAGAGAGAGATAGTGTCATGTAGGTAGATGTGTTTAGAGAGAGATAGTGATGAGTGGCATGTAGGTAGATGTGTTTAGAGAGAGATAGTGGCATGTAGGTAGATGTGTTTAGAGAGAGATAGTGGCATGTAGGTAGATGTGTTTAGAATGTACATGGAACAACAACAACAATCTGTAAAAAACAAAGTTTATTTTTGGATGGGCCAATACAAATAAAATAAATAAAAAATTCATTGATGTAAATACATTTGACCTTCATGCTTATCGGTTTATAGGTTAATTTACAGTACCAGTCAAAGGTTTGGACACACCTACTCATTTAAGGTAATTTGATGCAGCACTCCACTCTCCTTCTTGGTCAAATAGCCCTTACACAGCCTGGAGGTGTGTTGGGTCATTGTCCTGTTGAAAAACAAATGATAGTTCCACTAAGTGCAAACCAGATGGGATGGCTATTGGCTGCAGAATGCTGTGGTAGTCATGCTGGTTAAGTGTGCCTTGAATTCTAAATAAATCACTGACAGTGTTGCCAGCAAAGCACCCCCACACCATCACACCTCCTCCTCCATGCTTCACGGTGGGAAATGCACATGCAGAGATCATCCGTTCTGCGTCTCACAAAGACACGGCGGTTGGAACCAAAAATCTAAAATTTCGACTCATCAGACCAATGGACAGATTTCCACCGGTCTAATGTCCATTGCTCGTTTTTCTTGGCCTAAGCAAGTCTTTTCTTCTTATTGGGCTAGGGGCAGTATTTTGACATCTGGATGAAAAGCGTGCCAAAAGTAAACTGCCTGTTACTCAGGCCCAGAAGCTAGGATATGCATATAATTGGTAGATTTTGATAGAAAACACTCTAAAGTTTCTAAAACTGTTAAAATAATGTCTGTGAGTATAACAAAACTGATAAACCCGAGGACAAACCATAAAAAATAAAAAAAAATTCAGCCTATCACTGTTTCCAATGGCTGTCATGTTTATTATGAGGCGAAAACCTCCCAGATTGCAGTTCGTAGGGCTTCCACTAGATGTCAACAGTCTTTTGAAAGAGTTTCAGGTTTGAGTTTGGAAAAATGAGCTAGAATTTGTAGTTTTTCTAAGTGGCTCCCATTTTGGCTAGTGTTTTCATGCGCGTGGATGAGAGGGCGTTCTTTGTTGTTTATCTCCGGGTAAAGACAATAACGATTCTCCGCCTTAAATTTTATCGTTTATTTACGTATTAGGGTACCTAAGGTTTGATTATAAACGTTGTTTGACTTGTTTGGAGAAGTTTATTGGTAACGTTTGGGATTCATTTTGTATGCATTTTGATGGAGGGAAACTGGGTGGATTATTGACTGAACCGCGTCAGCTAAACTGAGTTTTTGGGGAATAAAAGAAGGACATTATCGAACAAAAGGACCATTTGTGATGTAGCTGGGACCTTTTGGAGTGCCAACAGAAGAAGATCTTCAAAGGTAAGGCATATATTATATCGCTATTTCTGACTTTCGTGGCGCACCTGCCTGGTTGAAAAATGTTTTTCATGCTTTTGTGTGCGGGGCGCTGTCCTCAGATAATCGCATGGTGTGCTTTCGCCGCAAAGCCTTTGTGAAATCTGAAACAGCGGCTGGATTAGTTAAGCTTTATTTTGATGTATGACCCTTGTATTTTCAAGAATGTTAAATATTTATATTTCTGTAAAAAAAAAATCGCGCTCTGCAATTTCACCGGATGTTGTCGAGGTGGGTCGCTAGCAGAACGCCTGCGCCAGAAAGGTTTCTTTAGTAGTGGTTTCTTTGCAGCAATTCGACCATGAAGACCTGCTTCACGCAGTCTCCTCTGAACAGTTGATGTTGAGATGTGTTTGTTACTTGAACTCTGTGAAGCATTTATTTGGGCTGCAATTTCTGAGGCTGGTAACTCTAATGACCTTATCCTCAGCAGAGGTAACTCTGGGTCTTCCTTTCCAGTGGCGGTCCTCATGAGAGCCAGTTTCATCATAGTGCTTGATGGTTTTTGCAACTTCACTTGAAGAAACTTTAAAAGTTCTTGAAATTTTCCAGATTGACAGACCTTCATGTCTTAAAGTAACGATGGACTGTCGTTTCTCTTTGCTTATTTGAGCCGTTCTTTCCATAATATGGACTTGGCCTTTTACCAAATAGGGCTATCTTCTGTATACCACCCCTACCTTGTCACAACACAACTGATTGGCTCAAACGCATTAAGAAGGAAGGAAATTCCACAAATTAACTTTTAACAAGGCACACCTGTTAATTGAAATGCATTCCAGGTGACTAACCCATGAAGATGGTTGAGAGAATGCCAAGAGTGTGCAAAGCTGTCATCAAGGTAAAGAGTGGCTACTTTGAAGAATCTCAAATATAAAATATATTTGGATTTGTTTAACACTTTTTTTTGGGTTACTACATGATTCCATATGTGTTATTTCATAGTTTCGATGTCTTCACTATTATTCTACAATGTAGAAAATAGTAAAAATAAAGAAAAACCCTTGAATGAGTAGGTGTTTCCTAACTTCTGACTGGTACTGTACATCATTTAGTGGAACTTAATTGGCGCGTGTGAATTTCCTTTAGTCATCGTGTATCTTATTTATCACACAGCGTACAGAGCCTATTTTGCGTGGAATATCACATCAATGCTAGAGCTGCTGCTCGGCTGGTTGCTGCTAGAGTGAAACGTGCTTTATACAATATAAACCCAGGCATTGGGCTACAATTCTAAATTTAATTGCGTTGTCAAAAACTGTTTTGATGGCCACGATGAAAAAGTGCTACCGTAACACTCAAAATGGCCGCTGGGTCCACCCAACATGGAATGTTGACTTGAATAGGACTGTTCACTCTAAACTTAACACCCCACTGAGATTGACCTAATTAGCAACGTCCTGGAAGTAGGAAGGAGAGGGATTTTAAATGGTAAATGACAGAACATGGCTGTCACTATAGATTTAGACAATTGCTTGTGCTCAGGTTCTTCTCTATGGGCTGTAGCGTCTAAAAAGCAGAGCGATGACGGAGATGAACATAATTACTTGGAGTCGGAAAAAAATACTTGAATGTCGAAGTTTTAGATTACGTAGTTACGCGCACCTGCGCCTCATTGAACCCAACTGAAATCTATCGCTATTTGATTGGCTCCCCTTTATCTGTCTGTTCCTTCTGTTTCGTCCCCGTGTCTGCATTGATGTCGTTACTTTTACCCCTCCCCAGACGCTGTTCCTTCTGCTTCATCCCCGTGTCTGCATTGATGTCGTTACTTTTACCCCTCCCCAGACGCTGTTCCTGTCCTGTTTCATGTATGTTACATATTAAAAGTTCTCTCTGTACCTGATTCCTGTCTCCAGCGTCGATCCACGCACTACTAGGCTTAGTAGCTCTAAAGGCTTTTTATTAGAGTGTGTGTGCGTGTGCGTGTGTGTGTGTGCTGCATGTGCTGCATGCTTAGTAGTTGTGTCTGTGTCTCCACTTCAGATCTCATCTGAAAACAGTGACCTAGATATCATCTCCCAGAGCAGATAAAACTATTCCGTCTGAAAGACCAGAGAGACCATCAATCTGTTCACTTCTGAAAGACCAGAGACCATCAATATGTTCTCTTCTGAAAGACCAGAGACCATCAATCTGTTCTCTTCTGAAAGACCAGAGACAGAGAGACCATCAATCTGTTCTCTTCTGAAAGACCAGAGAGACCATCAATCTGTTCACTTTCTGAAAGACCAGAGACCATCAATATGTTCACTTCTGAAAGACCAGAGAGACCATCAATCTGTTCACTTCTGAAAGACCAGAGACCATCAATATGTTCTCTTCTGAAGACCAGAGACCATCAATCTGTTCTCTTCTGAAAGACCAAGACCAGAGAAGACCATCAATCTGTTCTCTTCTGAAAGACCAGAGAGACCATCAATCTGTTCTCTTCTGAAAGACCAGAGAGACCATCAATCTGTTCTCTTCTGAAAGACCAGAGAGACCATCAATCTGTTCTCTTCTGAAAGACCAGAGACCAGAGAGACCATCAATCTGTTCTCTCTGAAAGACGAGACCATCAGGCCATCAATCTGTTTCTCTTCTGAAAGACCAGAGACCAAGAGAGACCATCATTTGTTCTCTTCTGAAAGACCAGAGAGACCATCAATTGTTCTCTTCTGAAAGACCAGAGAGACCATCAATATGTTTCTTCTGAAAGACCAGAGACCAGAGAGACCATCAATATGTTCTCTTCTGAAAAGACCAGAGACCATCAATCTGTTCTCTTGCTGAAGACCAGAGGAGACGCATCAATATGTTCTCTTCTGAAAGACCAGAGAGGAACCATCCAATCTGTTCTCTTCTGAAAGACCAGAGAGACCATCAATCTGTTCTCTTCTGAAAGACCAGAGACCAGAGAGACCATCAATATGTTCTCTTCTGAAAGACCAGAGACCAGAGAGACCATCAATCTGTTCTCTTCTGAAAGACCAGAGACCAGAGAGACCATCAATCTGTTCTCTTCTGCAAGTCGGGATGAAGCTCCTTCTCCTCAGATCTGGGTTCAAATACTACTTTAAATCATTTCTAATTACTTGAGCTTGCTGTTTGCAATGAACCAATGGAAACATGAAAACACCCGCACCACACCTATCAGGTCTGCTTTTCCTACGTTTCACGGACAAGTCTACACCTGTTGTATTCGGTGCACTTTACAAATAACATTTGATTTGATTGTCAGACCGCTAACACACACCATTCAATGGAACACAAAACACACCATGAGAAAATAGTGGAACCCTTACGTGGTCGATATCAGTACAGGGTTGTATTTATTATTTATTTATTTATTATGTATTATGTATTTATTCTGAATCGCCCAATGGCTTAAACATATCTCCTTTTCCATATGAATAACTAGAATCATAAAGTTTCCCGAAGCAAGTTCCACTAAGGCTTAAACATTCTGCTTAGCCAGATGTCTTCTTTAATCTGATAGTCAGATTGAATGTGACTGTTCGTTTGTTCATGCATAGTGTGATAAAACTGTGTGATGAGTAGCAGCAGTAATAATTGTGTATGAACCCATATGTGATCATATCTGATCACATCACAGTAGGCAAACTGTTATATGAGTCAGACTGGAATGTGTTATAAACACTGGCCCTCCAATTAACTGTTATATGAGTCAGGCTGTAACGTGTTATAAACAGTTATAAACACTGGCCCTCCAATTAACTGCTATGAGTCAGGCTGTAACGTGTTATAAACACTGGCCCTCCAATTAACTGCTATGAGTCAGGCTGTAACATGCTATACAGTGGCTTGCGAAAGTATTCACCCCACTTGGCATTTTTCCTATTTTGTTGCTGTACAACCTGTAATTCAAATTGATTTGTTGGGGTTTGTATCATTTGATTTACACAACATGCCTACCACTTTGAAGATGCAAAATATATTTTATTGTGAAACAAGAAATAAGACCAAAAAACAGAACTTGAGCGTGCATAACTATTCACCCCCCCAAAGTCAATACTTTGTAGAGACACCTTCTTTAGCAATTACAGCTGCAAGTCTCTTGGGATATGTCTCTATAAGCTATGTCTCTATCTAGCCACTGGGATTTTTGCCCATTCTTCAAGGCAAAACTGCTCCAGCTCCTTCAAGTTGGATGGGTTCTGCTGGTGTACAACAATCTTTAAGTCATACCACAGATTCTCAATTGGATTGATGTCTGGGCTTTGACTAGGCCACTCCAAGACATTTAAATGTTTCCCCTTAAACCACTCGAGTGTTGCTTTAGCAGTATGCTTAGGGTCATTGTCCTGCTGGAAGGTGAACCTCCGTCCCAGTCTTAAATCTTTGGAAGACTGAAACAGGTTTCCCTCAAGAATTTCCCTGTATTTAGCAACATCCATCATTCCTTCAATTCTGACCAGTTTCCCAGTCCCTGCCAATGAAAAACTACCCACAGCATGATGCTGCCACCACCATGCTTCACTGTGGGGATGGTGTTCTCGGGGTGATGAGAGGTGTTGGGTTTGCACCAGACATAGCATTTTCCTTGATATCCATAAAGCTCAATTTTAGACTCATCTGACCAGAGTACCTTCTTCCATATTTTTGGGGAGTCTCCCACATGCATTTTGGCGAACACCAAATGTGTTTGCTTATTTTTTTCTTTAAGCAATGGCTTTTTTTCTGGCCACTCTTCCATAAAGCCCAGCTCTGTGGAGTGTACGGCATAAAGTGGTCCTATGGACAGATACTCCAATCTCCGCTGTGGAGCGTTGCAGCTCCTTCAGGGTTATCTTTGGTCTCTTTGTTGCCTCTCTGATTAATGCCCTCCTTGCCTGGTCTGTGAGTTTTGATGGACGGCCCTCTCCTGGCAGGTTTGTTGTGGTGCCATATTCGTTCCATTTTTTTTTTTGCTCTGTGGGATGTTCAAAGTTCCTGATATTTTTTCATAACCCAACCCTGATCTGTACTTCTCCACAACTTTGTCCCTGACCTGTTTGGAGAGCTCCTTGGTCTTCATGGTGCCACTTGCTTGGTGGTGCCTCTTGCTTAGAGGTGTTGCAGACTCTGGGGCCTTTCAGAACAGAATATACTGAGATCATGTGACAGATCATGTAATACTTAGATTGCACAGACTGCTTAGACTGCTCGTTCTGTGCATGATATCCTGCAAGACAGGAATGTCAGTGTTCTGCCATGGCACATCTGTGACCTGTTGGATTGGAGGGTGAGGGCTAGGGCCGTTCCCCCCAGAAATGTCCGGGAACTTGCAGGTGCCTTGGTGGAAGAGTGGGGTAACATCTCACAGCAAGAACTGGCAAATCTGGTGCAAAAAAAGAAACGTCCTCTCACCGCCAACTGCGTTTATTTTAAGCAAACTTAACATGTGTAAATATTTGTATGAACATAACAAGATTCAACAACTGAGACATAAACTGAACAAGTTCCACCGACATGTGACTAACACATACACACACACACACACAAAGTGTCCCTGAACAAAGGGGTGGGGGGTCAAAATCAAAAGTAACAGTCAGTATCTGGTGTGGCCACCAGCTGCATTAAGTACAGCAGTGCATATTTTCGTCATGGACTGCTGCATTTAAATAGGGCAGGTAATCAAGGAGGTGATGGAGTCACAGCTTTCGCTGTAAAGCTTTTTTGAAATCTGACACAGCGGTTGCATTAAGGAGGAAATATATCTTTAATTCCATGCATAACACTTGTATTTTCATCAACATTTATGATGAGTATTTCTGTAAATTTATGTGGCTCTCTGCAAAATCACCGGATGTTTTGGAAGCAAAACATTACTGAACATAACGCGTCAATGTAAACTGAGATTGTTGGATATAAATATGAACTTTATCGAACAAAATATACATGTATTGTGTAACATGAAGTCCTATGAGTGCCATCTGATGAAGATCATCAAAAGTTAGTGAATCATTTTATCTTTATTTCTGCTTTTTGTAACTCGTCTCTTTGGCTGAAAAAATGGCTGTGTTTTTTGTGACTAGGCACTGACCTAACATAATCGCATGGTATGCTTTCGTCGTAAAGCCTTTTTGAAATTGGACACTGTGGTGGGATTAACAACAAGTGTATCTTTCTGAATGAAGTGAGCGGCCTTGGAAAACCGGACGACCACAGACAGGATGGCAGTGTGAGACAGTGGGAGACCCTTGACGAAATCCAGGGATATGTGGGACCAGGGACGGTGAGGGACAGGCAGTGGTTGCAGAAGACGAGCCGGAGTTTGGCGAGGAGTCTTATTCTGAGCACAGACTATGCAGGCGGCGACATCCGGAACCATTGTAGGTTCCAACCAAAAGCGTTGTCGCATGAAGGCCAGGGTCCGACGGGAGCCTTCTGGCGTTGAGGCGCTTGGAGGTGCGGATATACTCCAGGTTCTCGTGGTCGGTCCACACCATGAATGGGTGTTCCGCCCCCTCCAGCCAGTGCCTCCATTCCTCCAACGCCATCTTCACTGCGAGAAGCTCACGTTTCCCGACATCGTAGTTCCTTTCCGTGGCTTTGAGGCGGTGGGAGAAGAAGGCGCAGGGATGTAGCTTGAGGTCCAGGGCAAAACGCTGAGACATGACTACCCCCACTCCGACATCAGAAGCCTCGGCCTCCACCACGAACTGACGGGAAGGGTCCAGATGAACCAAGATAGGAGCTGTGGTGAAGTGATGTTTGAGGTCCCGGACCTCTAACCTTTATTTAACTAGGCAAGTCAGTTTTAAGATCAAATTACTATTTACAATGACGGCCTAGGAACAGTGGATTAACTGCCTTGTTCAGGGGCAGAATGACAGATTTTACCTTGTCAGCTCTGGGATTCGATCTAGCGACCTTTTTCACTGTCTTTTTACTGTTGTTTTTATTTCTTTACTTACCAATTGTTCACCTAATAGCTTTTTTTTGCACTGTTGGTTGGAGCCTGTAAGTAAGCATTTCACTGAAAGGTCTACACATGTTGCTTTCGGCGCACGTGACAAATAAACTTTGATTTGATTTGGCCCAACGCTCTAACCTCTAGGCTACCTGCCGCCCGGTAAGGTCAAATGGCATGACCAGATACTCATATGACCGCTGGCCATGTTGAAGGCTGTCTTCCACTCGTCTCCTTCCCGTATTCGCACCAGGTGGTAGGCGTTCCGTAGATCCAGCTTGGAAAACACAGTGGGCCCCTGGAGCGGCTCGAAGGCCGAGGAGATGAGGGGTAGTGGGTAGCGGACTTCACCGTTATGTCGTTGAGACCCCTGTAGCCGATGCACATTCGCAGGGCCTTGTCCTTCTTCTCCATGAAGAAGAAGTAGGCGCCGGCGGGAGAAGAAGAGGGACAGATGAATCCTGCAGCAATAGAGTCCCCAAAATAGGTCTCCATCGCTTTGGTCTCTGGTCCCGACAGAGATTACAGTAGTCTCTGGGGCGGAGTCGTGCTAGGGAGAAGGTCAATCCCACAGTCTTAAGGTCAGTGCGGTGGGAACGGAGTGGCCCGGGCCTTGTTGAACACCTCCCAGACATCCTGGTACTCGGCGGGAATGGTGGAGAGGTCCAGGGCTCCCAGGAAGATGTCCCGAGGCAGGTTGTGCTGACTTCAGGCAGTGGGCGTGGCAGAACGGGTTCCAGCCCTTGATGGCACCAGTAGACCAGTTAATGAGGGGATTGTGTCGCTGGAGCCAGGAGAATCCCACTACCATGGGAATCAGAGGGGACTTGACGAGCAGGAACTGGATAGCCTCGCTGTGGTTCCCTGAAACACATAGATTGATGGGAGTGGTGTTGTGGGTGACTCGGCCTATAGAGCGCCCGTCCAGCGCTCTAACATCCATGGGAATGGAGAGGGGTTGAGTGGGGATGTTCAGCTCAGATGCCAGGGTAGCGTCCAAAAAAAGATCTCGTTGGCCCCAGAGTCAATGAAACCCGGAGAGATTTGGACTGGTCTCCCCACAGCAGAATGGAATGAAAAGGGGTGCGAGCAAGGGAAGCAGAAATGTTCTCCATATGGCCTACCAGAGTACTTGCTCCTACCGGTGAGCCTGTTTTTTTTAAAGGACAAGAGGACACGAAATGACCAAGAGTCCCGCAATACAGACTACTCTTCGTGTCGATCCTGTATTGCCATTCCGCTGGCGACAGCTCAGCTCTGTCTAGTGGCAAAGGCTCAGGAAGCGATGACTCGGCCGTATTCGGCAGCCTTCATGGCAGGTCGGGAGCTTCGGGGATGAATTGGAGGCGAGGTGGGATCCTTGGGCATGCGAGCGAAATCCAATTTCCTCTCCCTCCGTCGTTCTCGTAATCGCCCATCCAAACGGATGGTCAACGTGATGAGGGAATCGAGCTCCATAGGTATCGATTGACCTCCTTTGACCTCCTCTGAGACGCCGTGCAGGAACATATCGAACAGTGCCTCTTGATTCCAAGCACTCTCCGCTGCCAATGTGCGGGAAAATCCACCGCATAATACGCTACACTGCGGGAGTCCTGCTGAAGATGGATTAGCTTCCGGGTGGCCTCTCTCCTGGAGAACGGGGAGGAAAAAAACCTTCCTCACTTCTCCCACGAACCTCTCCAGACTAGCGCATGTGGCCGGCTGATGTTCCCACACGGCAGTAGCCCAGGTGAGAGCCCTCCCGGACATCAGCATGATGAGGTAGGCTGTCTTGGAGCGATCCAAAAGGAAGGAGGAGGGCGGAAGCTCGAAGATGAGGGCACACTGAGCTAGAAAACGCCCGATAGGTGCTCGGCTCTCCATTGAAGCATTCTGGAGGAGGTAAGCGGGGCTCTCAAGGAGATGGACTGACCGATGAGACGGCGCTGCTAGCAGCTGAGTCGCTGAGGAGCTGTGAGGTTACCACCGTTGTAGGCGGCATCCCAGACAACCTGTGGAATTGCTCCAGAAGACTGTCCAACGGCCAGTCATGGCGTTCAGCCAACGTTTGGACCCCCTCCACAAGACCATGAAGCAATTCCTTGTGCCTACCGATGGTGGCTCCCTGGGTGGAGATGGCATTGCGCAGCTGGCCCGGGGCTGATGGGTCAGTCATGGCCAGTTCATACTATCAGGCATCAAGGTAAGTTTACAATGGTTTAATAATCCAACAGGGGCAGGCAATAGGCAGGTCAAGGCAGGCAGGGGTCAGTAAACCAGAGTTTGGGCAATGGTACCGGACAGCAGGCAGGCTCAGGGTAAACAGAGGTCAACAATCCAGAGGTGGGGGCAAGGGTCAAAACCAGCAGGGCGAGAAAAGAGAGGAGAGAGGAAAAGCAGGAGCTGAGAACAACAACACTGGTTGACAAACAAGACGAACTGGCAACGGACAAACAGAGAGCACAGGTCTAAATACACAGACAATGGGGAAGATGGGCGACACCTGGAGGGGGGTGGAGACAATCACAAGGACAGTTGAAACAGATCAGGGCGTGACACTTTTATATTGTTTATTTCACTTTTGTTTATTATTTATTTCACTTGCTTTGGCAACGTAAACATATGTCAATAAAGCCCTTTGAATGTAATTGAATTCAGAGTGAGAGAGAGAGAGACACAGATTGCATGGATGAAAGTGAAAAAGAATGAGAGATACAGGTAAAATAATACAATAAGTTAAACTAATGGCACCAATTATACAATCCTGATAGGATCCCATAGCGATCACCATAGCAACGACCATAGTGAACATAGCTGAAAGGAGATTGAGTGGCACTCACGGCCAATCATAGAGACATGCAAATCAGGAACTAAAAGACATGAATTGTGTTTCAGCTTTTCACTTGTCTGAAATGGCATCCTATTCCGGATGCAACCCTGGATTCACTGTGTGACTCGGTAGAGGGTATGGATGGGGTCTACTGAACAGCATGTAGAGGGTATGGATGGAACGGGGTCTACTGAACAGCATGTAGAGGGTATGGATGGAACGGGGTCGTCAGTAGTCCTAGTGTGGGGGTTATGTCAGTAGTCTAGTGTGAGGGGTTATGACAGTAGTCTAGTTGGAGGGGTATATGCAGTAGTCTAGTGTGAGGGGTTATGATCAGTAGTCTAGTGGTGAGGGTGTTATATCAGTAGTCTAGTGTGAGGGGTTAATCAGTAGTCTAGTGTGAGGGGTTATGAAACAGTAGTCTAGTGTGAGGGGTTATAACAGTAGTCTAGTGTGAGGGGTTATGACAGTAGTCTAGTGTGAGGGGTTATGTCAGTAGTCTAGTGTGAGGGGTTATGTCAGTAGTCTAGTGTGAGGGGTTATAACAGTAGTCTAGTGTGAGGGGTTTATGTCGTAGTCTAGTGTGAGGGGTTATAACAGTAGTCTAGTGTGAGGGTATAACAGTAGTCTAGTGTGAGGGGTTATAACAGTAGTCTAGTGTGAGGGGTTATAAGTAGTCTAGTGTGAGGGGTTATAACAGTAGTCTAGTGTGAGGGGTTATATCAGTAGTCTAGTGTGAGGGTTATGTCAGTAGTCTAGTGTGAGGGGGTTATAGTCAGTAGTCTAGTGTGAGGGGTTATAACAGTAGTCAGTGTGAGGGGTTATATCAGTAGTTAGTGTGAGGGGTATGTCAGTAGTCTAGTGTGAGGGGTTATCAGTAGTCTAGTGTGAGGGGTTATAACAGTAGTCTAGTGTGAGGGGTATACAGTAGTCTAGTGTGAGGGGTTATGACAGTAGTCTAGTGTGAGGGTTATGTCAGTAGTCTAGTGTGAGGGTTATCAGTAGTCTAGTGTGAGGGGTTCGGTCAGTAGTCTAGTGTGAGGGGTTATAACAGTAGTCTAGTGTGAGGGGTTATGTCAGTAGTCTAGTGTGAGGGGTTATAACAGTAGTCTAGTGTGAGGGTTAATGTCAGTAGTCTAGTGTGAGGGGTTATAACAGTAGTCCTAGTGTGAGGGGTTATAACAGTAGTCTAGTGTGAGGGGTTATGACAGTAGTCTAGTGTGAGGGGTTATGTCAGTAGTCTAGTGTGAGGGGTTATGACAGTAGTCTAGTGTGAGGGGTTTATAACAGTAGTCTAGTGTGAGGGTTATAACAGTTAGTCTAGTGTGAGGGGGTTAATAACAGTAGTCTAGTGTGAGGGGTTATACACAGTAGTCTAGTGTGGGGGTTATAACAGTAG
>NW_019943664.1:240036-253299 GCF_002910315.2 Salvelinus sp. IW2-2015 | reverse complement strand
ATACCCTCTACATGCTGTTCAGTAGACCCCGTTCCATCCATACCCTCTACATGCTGTTCAGTAGACCCCGTTCCATCCATACCCTCTACATGCTGTTCAGTAGACCCCGTTCCATCCATACCCTCTACATGCTGTTCAGTAGACCCCGTTCCATCCATACCCTCTACATGCTGTTCAGTAGACCCCGTTCCATCCATACCCTCTACATGCTGTTTCAGTAGACCCCGTTCCATCCATACCCTCTACATGCTGTTCAGTCAGACCCCGTTCCATCCATACCCTCTACATGCTGTTCAGAGACCCCGTTCCATCCATACCCTCTACATGCTGTTCAGTAGACCCCATCATACCCTCTTACATGCTGTTCAGTAGACCCCGTTCCATCCATACCCTCTACATGCTGTTCAGTAGACCCCGTCCATCCATACCCTCTACATGCTGTTCAGTAGACCCCATCCATACCCTCTACATGCTGTTCAGTAGACCCATCCATTACCCTCTACATGCTGTTCAGTAGACCCCGTTCCATCCATACCCTCTACATGCTGTTCAGTAGACCCCGTTCCATCCATACCCTCTACATGCTGTTCAGTAGACCCCGTTCCATCCATACCCTACATGCTGTTCAGTAGACCCCGTTCCATCCATACCCTCTACATGCTGTTCAGTAGACCCCGTTCCATCCATACCCTCTACATGCTGTTCAGTAGACCCCGTTCCATCCATACCCTCTACATGCGTCTTCAGTAGACCCCGTTCCATCCATACCCCTACATGCTGTTCAGTAGACCCCGTTCCATCCATACCCTCTACATGCTGTTCAGTAGACCCCGTTCCATCCATACCCTCTACATGCTGTTTCAGTAGACCCCGTTCCATCCATACCCTCTACATGCTGTTCAGTAGACCCCGTTCCATCCATACCCTCTACATGCTGTTCAGTAGACCCCGTTCCATCCAACCCTCTACATAGCTTGTTCATTTAATAACCCCTCACACTAGACTACTGACATAACCCCTCACACTAGACTACTGTTATAACCCCTCACACTAGACTACTGTTATAACCCCTCACACTAGACTACTGTTATAACCCCTCACACTCTGTACTGTCTGCTTGTCAGTTTTAGAATATATCTGAAGATTCTTCTATTAGTTTTTAAATCAATCCACGATGCTGCACCATAATACATGTCAGACTTTAAGTTATGTACCCAGTAGGTCCCTCAGGTCCTCTGGCCTTTTAGCTTTGCTTTTCCTCAGGTAGATTTTTAGTTGTTCAGTTTGTGTTATTCTTTTGTTTCTTATCTTATGTTTGTTGTGTAGTAAATATTTCAGCTTTTATTTTCATAGTTTTTCCCCCCTGTAAAGCACATTGTGTTGTATTCCCTGTCTGAAATGTGCTGTATAAATAAACACTTGATTTGATTTAGTCCCCAATCACGTGGTGTTTGTTTACAATCACACAACGGTGAGAGACCGGAGCCTTGTGAGACACTGTTGTGCAGCATGCGCCAGGTTATCTAATTACAGTAGGGAATTCACAACTAAGTGTCTGCCAGCTAGATATCCTATAACTGTTAACTGTCTCAAATGTGATAAAGGCTCTGCAGTTGTGCATTTGGTTTGCTAACTTAGTAGCTAGTTAGCTAGTTAGCTAAGTGGTTAGCTTCTTCCAAAATCAAGCATTTGCTTGGAGAAATCCACTCCTGGAGAATCCTCTCTTGGAAAATCCTCTCTTGGAAAATCCTCTCTTGGAGAATCCTCTCCTGGAGAATCCCGGCTTCGGAAAACCCTCTCTTGGAGAATCTTCTCTTGGAAAACCCTCTCTTGGAGAATCCTCTCCTGGAGAATCCGGGCTTCGGAAAAACCCTCTCTTGGAGAATCTTCTCTTGGAAACCTCTCTGGAGAATCCCTCTCTTGGAGAATCCTCTCTTGGAGAATCCTCTCCTGGAGATCCCGGCTTCGGAAAAAAACCCTCTCTTGGAGAATCTTCTCTTGGAAAACCCTCTCTTGGAGAATCCTCTCCTGGAAAACCCTTTATTGGAGAATCCTCTCCTGGAAAATCCACTCTTGGAGAATCTTCTCCTGGAAAACCCTCTCCTGGAAAACCCTCTCTTGGAGAATCCTCTCCTGGAGAATCCTCTCCTGGAAAACCCTCTCCTGGAAAACCCTCTCTTGGAGAATCCTCTCCTGGAGAATCCTCTCCTGGAGAATTCTCTCCTAGAAAACCCTCACCTGGAGAAATCCTCTTTTGGAGGATCATTTTGTGCAGCAAACTGGAAGTAGTTACTTGTATAATTGTATTGGTGCTTTTTTTGGTTTTTCAATTTTCATTGTCATTCTTTTGTTTTTTATCTTGTGTTTTGTTCTGTAGTAAATATATCAGTTTTTATTTTCATTGTTTTGATTTGTTTTTTCCTGTGAAGCGTCTGAAATGTACTGTATAAATAAAGCTTGATTTGATTACAGACAGTACTTTGAGATGAGGAACGGGATTTGGTTGTGCAGGGGTTGTTCTTAGACAGTAAAATGTATTGTTGTGTATGAGAGCGATTGTGGTGCCATTTCTCCTCAATCAAATCAAAATCAAATGTATTCGTCACATACACGTGTTTAGCAGATGTTAATCTGGACTCCCCATCCCGGATCCGGGATATTTGTCATCAGAAACGCTGACTAGCGTAGCCTAGCGCGAACGGTATATAATAAAATATAATTTCATGAAATCACAAGTGCAATATTGCAAAACACAGTTTAGTCTTTTGTTAATCCATCTGTCGTCTCAGATTTTGAAATTATGCTTTACAGCGCAAGCAATACTTGCATTTGTATAAATTTATCGATCGCTCGACAAAACAATAAGAACACTTAGCGTCAGGTGACTTGGTCACGAAAATCAAAAAAAAAAAGCAATCAAATTAATCACTCACGAGACTCCCAGTTAGACAGCAAATGTTCCTTTTGTTCCATAATGATATTTTTATATCCAAATACCTCCGTTTGTTTGCTGCGTTATGCCCAGGAATCCACCGGAAAGAGCGTTCGCGACAACGCCGGAAAAAAATAAGAATTATATCCTTAATGTCCACAGAAAACATGTCAAACGTTGTTTATATTCCATCTTCAGGGTGTTTTTCAAATATCTATTCGATAATATATCAACCGGGACAGTTGGCTTTTCACTAGGACCGAGAGAAACAATGGCTGCCTTTCACTTTTGCGCAAAAATCACTCGGAGAGCACCCACCTATCCACTTACGCAATATGGTCGTTCACGCTCATCCTTCAAACTAAAAGCCTGAAACTATGTCTAAAGGCTGTTGACACCTTAGGGAAGACATAGAAAAAGAAGTCTGGTTGATATCCCTTTCAATGGGCAATAGGTATGCATGGGAACAGAGAGGTCTCAAAAACAGGGCCACTTCCTGGTCGGATTTTCCCCAGGTTTTAGCCTGCAATACCAATTCTGTTTAACTCACAGACAAAACATTTACAGTTTTGGAAACGTCAGAGTGTTTTCTATCCTAATCTGACTATTATATGCATATTCTAGTTTCGGGGGCTGAGGAATAGGCAGTTTCAAATGGGTACGCCTTTTTAGCCAAAAGCGAAAACTGCGCCCCCTAGTCTTAAGAAGTTTTAATGTGAGTGTAGCGAAATGCTTGTGCTTCTAGCTCCGGCAGTGCAGTAATAACCAACAAGTAATATCTAACAATTTCACAACCTATACCCAAAATGCATGTTAATCTAAGTAAGGAATGGATTAAGAATATATACATATATGTCATAGCGACATTGGACTAAGATAACGTCGAATAGTGTGGAGTGCAGTTTATACATATGAGATGAGTAATGCTAGATACGGAGACATTATTAAAGTGACTAGTGTTTCATTTCCTTGAAGTGGCCAGTGATTCCTAATCTATGTCTATAGGCAGCCGCCTCTGATGTGCTATTGATGGCTGTTTAGCAGTCTGATGGCCTTGAGATAGAAGCTGTTTTTCAGTCTCTCGGCCCCTGCTTTGATGCGCCTGTACTGACCTCGCCTTCTGGAGGACAGTGGGGTGAACAGGCAGTGGCTCGGGTGGTTGTCGTCCTTGATTATCTTTTTGGCCTTCCTGTGACATTGGGTGCTATAGGTGTCCAGGAGGACGGGAACTTTTCCCCCGGTGATGCGTTGGGCAGACAGCACCACCCTCTGAAGAGCCCTGCGGTTGTGGGCGGTGCAGTTGCTGTATCAGCTTGTGATACAGCCCGACAGGATGCTCTCAATTCTGCATCTGTAAACGTTTGTGAGGGTTTTAGGTGTTAAGCCAAAATTCTTTAGGTTTTCACTGGAGGCCTCCTGTTGGTGTTCACTCCAACCACAGTTGTAACTAACCTGGTTCAGCTTATCTACTAGCTAATTATTTTGAATCAGGTGTGCTAGATTAGGGTTGGAGTGAACCTATAGGACAGTATCTCTCCAGGAACAGGGTTGGAGTGAAAACCTACAGGAGGGTATCTCTCCAGGAACAGGGTTGGAGTGCCCTGATGTAGAACCACCATGAAAATAAATATGGATATTTTCTATCAGTCTTTGAAATTTGTCTGCCCTTAGTGATTCACAGAATATATTTATATAAACTGTGCAGGGCTCTGTGGCATCAAACAGATGCTAGACAATCAGATATTGTCACGCCCTGACTTTAGTTATATTTGCTTTCTTTATTATTTGGTTAGGTCAGGGTGTGACAAGGGGTGGTTTGTTAAGTTTTAGTCTTGTCTAGGGTTTTTTGTTATCTATGGGGATTTTGTATTGTCTAGGGGTTGTAGGTTTATGGTGGCCTGAGTGGGTTCCCAATCAGAGACAGCTGTTTATCGTTGTCTCTGATTGGGGAGCCTATTTAGGTTGCCATTTTCCATGTTGGTTTGGTGGGTAGTTGTCCATGTTTAGTTGCCTGTGAGCACTACGTTGGCGTCACGTATCGCTTGTTATTTTGTTAGTTTGTTAAGTGTTCTTCGTGGAATTAAAAGATCGCGCTGCACCTTGGTCCACTCCTTTAAACGGCCGTGACAGATATCCAAACCATGTTTGTTAATTTGTCAAAATCTAAAATACAGGGGAGTGTACACTATTTAATGCTAACTCAAGAGTACTGGTTATTCAACAACAATGTCATATGGTAAAAGTAACATACAGAAATTTATAAACAGTGTAGTTCAGTGTGTCCGAGTGTGTCTCAGGTGTAGACACACAAGCTCAGAGAATGGTAGCTACAGATTGTTACAGCAGATAATGTGATTTACCCAAAGATTTTTGCTGACATCTTGGCTATTTCAAGTCTTCTCTCATTGATGGAGACAGGTGGGTGTCCACCCCAAAGTTTTGCATGTCAAGATGACATCTCGATCAATGAGTGAGAAGACTTGAAATAGACACGATGGCAGCGCACATATTGGTGGATAACTTTATAATAACATAGCATTTTCTAAATTCAAACTGACCCTATTGCAACTGGACACTGACTATTTTATGAGAATCCTGTTTCCCCGAATCAAGGAAGAAGATGACATCGCTAAGGTTGGTTGAAAATTCAAACAGTAGCTATCCTGTACCTCCCAGTAATGTACACCAACAATCTGTGGTTAAATCATATTATCTGGGGTAACAATCTGTAGCTAAGAGAACTGGTGATCAGCAGATGATGGGAGAGGTGGTCATGATGAAATTTCCATTCCTAATGAACATACAGTAAGTTCAAGGAAAACGTGTACAGCTGTGGGAGGAGTGTTGTCATGATCAAACTGCCGTTCAGCTCCTCATGCTCCTCTGCTTGAAATCCAACATAATGTCTAATCCCTCGAGAGGGATACTGTTCACAGGATACAGTTCTGCTACAATGACACACACAGGCAAAGGAATTCTGTTTCTGTATCTAGAATCCACTCCAGGAAGAAGACCAGGTACCACACGGTATTGTCTGTTAGACAAAAAACAAAAACAATGGTACTCTTATGTACAGCTTGAACAACAGTTTAACCTTTCTAGGACACACGTTCCGCTAGCGGAACCCCCACACAACATTCCGCTGAAAAGGCAGCGCGGGAAATTCAAAAATATTTTTGAGAAATATGTAACTTTCACACATTAACAAGTCCAATAACAATACAGCAAATGAAAGATAAACATCTTGTTAACCTCTTGACGCTAGGGGTCATATTTTTTTATATTTTTAAATAACGTTCCCAAGGTAAACAGACTATTTCTCAGGTCCAGATCGTAGAATATGCATATAATTTACAGATTAGGATAGAAAACACTCCAAAGTTTCCAAAACTGTCAAAATATTGTCTGTGAGTATAACAAAACTGATTCTGCAGGCGAAAACCTGAGAAAATCTAACCCGGAAGTGATCTTTTTTATTTTTTGTCTGTGTTTCCTGGCCAATCTTTCTTCCATTTAAAGGGGTATCAACCAGATTCCTTTTCCAATGGCTTCCTCAGGCTGTGACCAGGCTTTAGACAGGCTTTTATTTTGAAAAATTGGCGATATTTTTCAAAACTAGTCAGGTGTCCTCTGATTAGTTCCTGTGCGCGAGAGGGTAGCTCTCCATTTTCTTTCTCTCTTTTATTGAATAGGTTACGGTCCTGTTGAAATATGATCGATTATGTTTGTTAAAAACAACCTAAAGATTGATTATAAAAAACATTTGACATGTTTCTACAAACATTACGGATACTTTTTGGAATTTTCGTCGAACGGAACGAGGCTTTGGTTTTCTGAGCTTGGATTGCTTGGATTGCTTTCGCTGCAAAGCATATTTTCAAAATCTGACACGATAGGTGGATTAACAACAAGCTAAACTGGGTTTTGGTTTATTTCACTTGTGATTGCATGATTATAAATATTGTTAGTAATATTTTGCGCCCTGCAATTCAGCGGTTGTTTAGGAAAATGATCCCGCTAAAGGGATCCGTAGCGCAGAGAAGTTAATCTACACATCGTGTCCGACTTAAAAAATGCTTTACAGCGAAAACACAACAGCGTTAGCGTTAGATCACCGCCAAGTCCAAAAAACACACAGCCATTTTCCCAGCCAAAGATAGCATAAAAAGCAGAAATAGAGATAAAATTAATCACTAACCTTTCATGATCTTTATCAGATCACTCATAGGACATCATGTTACACAATACATGTATGTTTTGTTCGATAATGTGCATATTTATATCCAAAAATCTTAGTTTACATTGGCGCCATGTTCAGAAAAGCCTCCAAAATATCCGGAGAAATTGCAGAGAGCCACATCTAATAACAGGAATGCTCATCATACACTTTGATGAAAGATACATGTTTTACATAGAATTAAAGATACACTTGTTCTTAATGCAACCGCTGTCAGATTTAAAAAAAACTTTACGGAAAAAGCACACCATGCAATAATCTGAGACGGCGCTCAGATATAAAAAAAAAATTCTCCGCCATGTTGGAGTCAACAGAAATACGAAATTACATCATAAATATTCCCTTACCTTTGATGATCTTAATAACAATAAATTGTTGTTTTGTTCGATAATGTTAATTATTTATGTCCAAATAGCTACTTTTGCTAGCGCGTTTAGTACACATATCCAAACGCCCGTGCAAGTCCCGCATAACGTCGGACGAAAACTTCAAAATGTTATATTACAGGTCAAATAAACTGGTCAAACTAAGTAGATAATCAATCTTCAGGATGTTGTTATCATATATATCCAATAACGTTCCAACCGGAGCATTCCTTCCTGTCTGTAGAAGTAATGGAACGCAAGGCAATATCATCTGGAATGCGCGTGACCAAGAGCTGGCAATCTGTCAGACCACTGACTCATTCCCCTCTCATCCGGCCCCACAACACAGTATAAGCTTCATTCAACAGACTGTTGACATCTAGTGGAAGGCGTAGGAAGTGCAAACAGATCCATATCTTACTGGGACTTGAACAGGCGATGAGTTGAATATCGACCAGCCTCAGAATTTCCACTTCCTGTTTGGAAGTTTGTCTGCCATATGAGTTCTGTTATACTCACAGACATAATTCAAACAGTTTTAGAAACCTCAGAGTGTTTTCTATCCAAATCTACTAATAATATGCATATATTAGCATCTGGGACAGAGTAGGAGGCAGTTCAATTTGGGCACGCTATTCATCCAAAGTGAAAATGCTGCCCCCTATCCCTAAAAAGTTATTGGAGTCAGGTGTGCTAGCTGGGGCTGGGACAAAAGTGTGACACCAATCAGATCCCAGAGGACTGCAGTTGCCCAGGCCTGCTCTAAACCCTCAGAGGTAGTAATCACACCTTTGGGGAGAGGGGTTATTCTTCTTACCAAACCACATGACCTTTGTTTTGGAGGTGTTCAGAACAAGGTTAAGGGCAAAGAGAGCTTGTTGTACACTAAGAAAGCTTTGTTGTAGAGCGTTTAACACAAAAGCCGGGGAGGGGCCAGCTGAGTATAAGACTCATCTGTATATAAATGGATGAAAGAGCCTTCTACTGCCTCAGCTATGTTGTTGATGTAAATTGAGAAGAGCGTGGGGCCTAGGATCGAGCTTTGGGGTACACCCTTGGTGACAGGCAGTGGCTGAGACAGCAGATGTTCTGACTTTATACACTGCACTCTTTGAGAGAGGTAGTTAGCAAACCAGGCCAAAGACCCCTCAGAGACACCAATACTCCTTAGCCTGGCCCACAAGAATGGAATGGTCTACCGTATCAAAAGCTTTGGCCAAGTCAATAAAAATAGCAGCACAACATTGCTTAGAATCAAGGGCAATGGTGACATCAGGACCTTTAAGGTTGCAGTGACACATCCATAACCTGAGCGGAAACCAGATTGCATACCAGAGAGAATACTATAGACATCAAGGAAGCCAGTCAGTTGATTATTGACAAGTTTTTCCAACACTTTTGATAAACAGGGCAAAATAGAAATAGGTCTATAACAGTTAGGATCAACTTGATCTCCCCTTTAAATAAAGGACAAACCGTGGCTGCCTTCCAAGCAATGGGAACCTCCCCAGAAAGGAGAGACAGGTTAAAAAGGTTGGAGATAGGCTTGGTGATGATAGGGTGTGGTATCCCAGACGGTCTAACCCAGGGGGTGGTAATAGAGGGGAGGTACGTGATGCGACGTTGGCTCCCTCTGTTGGGAGTACGTGAGCTGGGCTCCCTGACACGGACAGCTCCAAGTGGAGGTAATTAGGGGAAAGTGCCAACCAGCCGTGGAGACCACATAAAAGGAGCACTGTGGCAGACCGGGAGAGCCCGAGACAGAGCCAAACCTGCGTGATTTTCTTTGTTATGTTTATTTTATGGCCTAGTAAAGTTGTGTTTGTGGACGAAAACCCTCCCTGTCTCTGTGTTAATCTCTGCACGTTCAACCCAACACCCCAAGGTTTAGCACAAGGGGCAGCAACCTTAAAGACGAAAGTGTCTAAACCAGATGTATTTTTCAGGTCAAGTTTAAGGAGCTCCTTTAGCACCTCAGACTCAGTGACCGCCTGCAGGGAGAAACTTTGTAGCGGGGCAGGGGAAAAAGACGGAGAAGCATTGGGGATAGTCGCATTAGAAGGGGTGGGAGATGAGGAAATGTTGGACGGGCAAGGAGGCATGGCTGAGTCAAATAGGAATCCTGACTTAATGAAGTGGTGACTAAAGAGCTCAGCCATGTGCTTCTTGTCAGTAACAACCACATCATCAACATTAAGGAACATGGGCAGCTGTGAGGAGAAGGGTTTATTCTCCTGGTCTTTAACCGTTTTCCAGAACTTCTTGGGGTTCGACCCACAGAGAGAGAACTGCTCCTTAAAGTAACTAACTTTGGCCTTCCGGATGACGTATTTCACTCATTTCCTTGAACGACAGCCTGTGCCGAGCCTTTTGCCAAATGCAATTCTTGAGGTGGAGTAACTCTGCAAGATCACGGTGGAACCAGGGGCTGAACCTGTTTTTAATTCTCATTTTCTTTATGGGGGCGTGTTTGTTAACCTTTCATTGCTACCCATCCCGGATCCGGGAGCATCCTCATCAAAAAAGCTGACGAGCATAGCCTAGCCTAACGCAACAGGGATATCATATAATATAATTTTCATGAAATCACAAGTCCAATACAGCAAATGAAAGATAAACATCTTGTGAATCCAGCCATCATTTCCGATTTTTAAATGTTTTACAGCGAAAACACAATATGTATTTCTATTAGCTAACCACAATAGCAAAAGACTCAACCGCATATTTTCACAATTTTTCTACCGCATAGGTAGCTATCACAAAACCGACCAAATAGAGATATAATTAGTCACTAACCAAGAAACAACTTCATCAGATGACAGTCTTATAACATGTTATACAATAAATCTATGTTTTGTTCGAAAATGTGCATATTTGAGGGAGAGCCACATTAATAAAGGAATGCTCAATCATACACTTGACTGAAAGTATTAACATCTGTTTGCTTTAACATATGAGAAGTTTATAAATAACACTTCGCTTACTACTATAATGTCATACCGCTGTCAGCATTTATTATCAAATAAAGAGATTTAACTTTACGGAAAAGAGCACACAGATCGTCACATACTATAAGTTCTGAGCGCGTGCATGTCTACAGATAAGTATTTAAGATCAATATACAACCATCTAAAGTCTCTACGCCGTCAATTGATCAGGAGGATGTCTAAGCTAACACTCAAATATAATCAGGTAAATTATAATCAATACAATATGATATTTAATGTCCCTTCACTTCATATTTCGCACATGACGATTAACTCTTCAAAAGAACACATCACATATATCGCGTTGTTAATCTAGGTCAGCGTATCTATATATAGGTTTATTGAATATTAAATACTCGAGGGAAATGCTAACATTGTTCTATCGAGACTACGCGAGTACTTAGCTCACAACATATGCAAGACAGACCCCTGTGTCTGAGATCGTCGTGCATAAGCGCCTCGGACGGAAAGCGTTTCACGATTACTTGCATTTGTTATAATATTACGCTAGGTTGAGAATATATCAAAACTCGCGCTATACGCAGATTTAAACACTCTATAAGAGTAGTAATATATTTCCTCAGGTATGTGTTGTCCTTAAGATATCTCCAAGCAAATACTTGCACATAACGTTTTGCCATATCGCGAGCGTGGTCATTAACGAATTTCACATACTGCGCATGATACGCTAATCCAGGATAGCACGCAATGGACATTACTTTCATGATCTCGTGGATTGCGTGCCGTGACCAAGAGCTGGCAAGGGCTGTCATGACCCATCCTGCAGCTCGATTCCCTCTCATCCGGCCCCACAACACACGGGATAAGCTTCTCAACGACTGTTGTCTGTGGTGTCACCCGCTGTACCTACCTGCCTTAAGCTCTCTCCTGGCCCCTTACACTGAGTCTGAATTTGCTAGGGTGACCTAAACTGGGACATGCTTAAACCACTGACCAAGTCCTAAAGCAATGGACTCCCTAAATCTTTCTCAGATTATTACCAATCCACAAGGTATGACTCCAAACACCCAGAAAGGCTACTCTCCTCGATGTTATCCTCACAAATAATCCTGATGGGTATCAGTCCTGGTGGTTTCTGTACTGGCCTTAGTGATCACTGTTTTACAGCCTGTGTTCGTAATAGCTGCTCAGTGAAACGACCTGTCCTGATTTTGTCATAGACACTGACTAAAAAAATTTAATGAGCAAGCCTTCCTTCATGAACTGGCTCTCTGTAAAATGGAATAGAATCAGCGTGATCCCCCTTGCGAAGAGGCTTGGACCTTATTTTTTGATATTTTCAGTGGTAATGTTCTTGTCAATATGGGGGCGCTGTTTCCCCTTTGGAAAAAATCGTTCCCAAATTAAACTGCCTCGTACTCTATTCTAGATCGTACGTCAATATGCATATTATTATCACTATTGGATAGAAAACACTCTCAAGTTTCTAAAACTGTTTGAATTATATCTGTGAGTAAAACAGAACTCATTTTGCAGCAAACTTCCAGACAGGAAGTGACAAATCTGAAAACGATGCTCTGTTCCAGGGCCTGCCTATTCAATTGCTTAATATTTATGGATATGCATGCACTGCATACGCCTTCCACTAGATGTCAACAGGCAGTGGAAGTGGAATGGGTGTCTAGCTTGATCTGAGGTCGAACAAGAGCTCTTGGAATGACGTGTCCAGAATTTCCTTTCTCTACCTAGGCGCGGGAAGCACCTCCCTATTGTTTATGATAAGCGTTCGGTATACACGGCTAATATCTCCGGCTTTTGTTTTTATTTGATACATATTAGAAAAACATCAAAAAGTAGGTTTTTTCAACCGAGTTTCATCAGTTTATTCAACGTTTAATGGGACTTTTGGAGTTTCCGTTCTTTGCGTCGAGAAAATTGGGAACGTCATCAACATTGGCTAGCCTTGTGGAGCGAATTCGACAGGAGAAAGGACATTCTAAAACCAAACAACGATTTATTCTGGACAAAGGACTCCTTGTACAAGATTCTGATGGAAGTTCAGCAAAAGTAAGAACAATTTATGATGTTATTTGTATTTCTGTGAAAAATGTTGAGTCCTATTATTCGCGTTTTGGCGAGCGCTGTCTCGCTATAACGTAAGCTGTTTGTTATGGTAAAGTTATTTTTAAAATCTAACACGGCGGTTGCATTAAGAACTAGTGTATCTTTCATTTGCTGTCCAACATGTATTTTTTTGTAAAGTTTATGATGAGTTCTTTGGTCAGATTAGGTGAGTGTCCAAAATAGCTCCGGACAATTTGGTGAATCGATGCTACATATTCACAATGTATAACCACGGTTTGCAGCTCTAAATATGCACATTTTCGAACATAACATAAGTGTATTGTATAACCTGATGTTATAAAGACTGTCATCTGATGAAGTTGGTCAAGGTTAGTGATTCATTTTATATCTTTTTGCTGGTTTTTGCGATCGCTACCTTTTGCTGTTAATAAATGCATTTGTGTGTTTGGCTATTGTGGTAAGCTAATATAATGCTATATTGTGTTTTCGCTGTAAAACACTTAAAAAATCTGAAATATTGGCTGGATTCACAAGATGTTTATCTTTCATTTTGCTGTACACCATGTATTTTTCATAAATGATTATGATGAGTATTTAGGTATTTCACGTTGCTCTCTGTAATTATTCTGGCTGCTTTGGTGATATTTTTGATGGTAGCTGCAATGTAAAACTATGATTTATACCTCAAAGTATGCC
>NW_019943664.1:226825-236907 GCF_002910315.2 Salvelinus sp. IW2-2015 | reverse complement strand
TGTAAACAGTATGAGGAGGATTTAAACTGAGGACCCTGGTGTTACAGTATGAGGAGGTTTAAACCAGACCCTGGTGTTACAGTATGAGGAGGTTAAACTAGCCCTGTGTTACAGTATAGGAGGTTAAAGCTAGACCCTGGTGTTACAGTATAGAGGAGGTTAAACCTACGCCTGGTGTTACAGTATGAGGAGGTTAAACTAGACCCTGGTGTTACAGTATGAGGGAGGTTAAACTAGACCCTGGTGTTACAGATATGAGGAGGTTAAACTAGACCCTGGTGTTACAGTATGAGGAGGTAACAACCCTGGTTTACAGATGAGAGGTTAAACTAGTCCCTGGTGTTACAGTATGAGGAGGTTAAACTAGACCCTGGTGTTAAACAGTATGAGGAGGTTAAACTAGACCCTGGTGTTACAGTAATGAGGAGGTTAAACTAGACCATGGTGTTACAGTATGTGGGAGGTTAAACTAGACCATGGTGTTACAGTATGAGGAGGTTAAACTAGTCCTGTGTTACAGTATGAGGAGGTTAAACTAGTCCCTGGTGTAACATTGATGAGGAGGTTAAAACTAGACACTGGTGTTACAGTAGGTCGAGGTTAAAACTAGACCCTGGTGTTACAGTATGTGGAGGTTAAACTAGACCCTGTGTTTACAGTATGTGGAGGTGGAGGTTAAACAGACCCTGTGTTACAGTATGTGGATTAAACTAGACCACGGTGTTACAAGTATGAGGAGGTGAAGTTAACTAGACCCCTGGTGTTACAGTATGAGGAGTGGAGGTTTAAACTAACTCTGGTGTTACAGTATGTGGAGGTTAAACTAGACCTGTGTGTACAGTATGTGGAGGTTAACTAGACCCTGGTGTTACAGTATGAGAGGTTAAACTAGACCCTGGTGTTACGTATGAGGAGTTAACACTAGTCCTGTGTTAACATTGTATGAGGAGCGTTAAACTAGACAACTGGTGTTACAGTAGGTGGAGGTTAAACAGACCCTGGTGTTACAGTATGTGGAGGTTAAACTAGAACCCGTGTGTTACAGTATGTGGAGGTGGAGGTTAAACTTAGACCCTGTGTTACAGTATGTGGAGATTAAAACTAGACCACGGTGTTACAGTATGAGGAGTGAAGGTTAGACTAGGACCCTGGTGTTAACAGTATGAGGAGGTGGAGGTTAAACTAGACCCTGGTGTACAGTAATGTGAGGTTAAACTAGACCCTGGTGTTACAGTATGTGGAGGTTAAACTAGACCATGTGTGTTACAGTATGTGGAGGTGGAGGTTAAACTAGACCCCTGGTGTGTACCAGGTATGTGGAGGTGGAGGGTTAAACTAGACCCTGGTGTTACAGTATGTGGAGGTTAAACTAGACCCTGGTGTTACAGTATGTGGAGGTAAACTAGACCATGGTGTTACAGTATGAGGAGGTTAAACCTAGGACCCCTGGTGTTACAGTATGTGGAGGTGAGGTTAAACTAGACCCTTGGTGTTACAGTAGGTGGGAGGTTTAAACTAGACCATGGTGTTACAGTATGAGGAGGTTAAACTAGACCCTGGTGTTACAGTATGTGGAGGTGGAGGTTAAACTAGACCCTGGTGTTACAGTAGTGGAGGTTAAACTAGACCCTGGTTTTACAGTATGAGGAGGTTAAACTAGACCCTGGTGTTACAGTATGGAGGAGGTTAAACTAGACCCTGGTGTTTACAGTATGTGGAGGTTAAACTAGACCCTGGTGTTACAGTATAAGGAGGTTAAACTAGACCCTGTGTTTACAGTATGAGGAGAGTTAAACTAGACCCTTGTGTTACAGTATTGAGGAGGTTAAACTAGACCCTGGTGTTACTGTATGAGGAGGTTTAAACTAGACCCTGGTGGTACAGTATGAGGAGGTTAAACTAGACCCTGGGTGTTACAGTATGTGGAGGTTAAACTAGACCCTGGTGATTACAGTTATTGAGGAGGTTAAACTAGTCCCTGGTGTTACATTATGAGGAGGTTAAACTAGACACTGGTGTTACAGTATGGAGGTTAAAACTAACCCTAGGTTACAGATTGGAGGTTAAAACTAGACCCTGGTGGTTACAGTATGTGGAGATTAAACTAGACCACGGTGTTTACAGTAATGAAGGAGGTGAAGGTTAGACTAGACCCTTGGTTTTACAGTATGAGGAGGTGGAGGTTAAACTAGACCCTGGTGGTTACAGTAGGTGGAGGTTAAACTAGACCCTGGTGTTACAGTATGTGGAGGTTAAAACTAGACCCTGGTGTTACAGTATGAGGAGGGTTAAACTAGTCCCTGGTGTTACATTATGAGGAGGTTAAACTAGACACTGGTGTTACAGTAGGTGGAGGTTAAACTAGACCCTGGTGTTACAGTATGGGAGGTTAAACTAAACCCTGGTGTTACAGTATGTGGAGGTGAGGTAACTAGACCCTGGTGTTTACAGTATGGAGATTAAACTAGACCACGGTGTTACAGTATGAGAGGTGAAGGTAGACTAGACCCTGGTGTTACAGTATGAGGAGGTGGAGGTTAAACTAGACCCTGGTGTTACAGTAATGTGGAGGTTAAACTAGACCCTGGTGTTACAGTATGTGGAGGTTAAACTAGACCATGCGTGTTACAGTATGTGGGAGGTGGAGGTTAAACTAGACCCTGGTGTTACAGTAGTGGAGGTTAAACTAGACCATGGTGTTACAGTATGAGGAGGTGGAGGTTAAACTAGATCCTGGTGTTACAGTATGTGGAGGTTAAACTAGTCCCTGGTGTACAGTATGAGGAGGTTAAACTAAGCCCTGGTGTTACAGTATGTGGAGGTGAGGTTAAAACTAGACCCTGGTGTTACAGTAGTGGAGGGAGGTTAAACTGACCCTGGGACAGTATGGAGGTTAAACTAGACCCTGGTGTTACAGTATGTGGAGGTTAAACTAGACCCTGGTGTTACAGTATGTGGAGTGGAGTTAAACTAGACCCTGGTGTGACAGTAGAGGAGTTAAACTAGACCCTGGTGTTACTGTATGAGAGGTATAAACTAGACCTGTGTTACAGTATGAGGAGGTTAAAACTAACCCTGGTGTTACAGTATGAGGAGGTTAAACTAGTCCCTGGTGTTACAGTATGAGGAGGTTAAACTAACCCTGGTTTTACAGTATGTGGAGGTTAAACTAGACCCTGGTGTTACAGTATGAGGAGGTTAAACTAGTCCCTGGTGTTACATTATGAGAGGTTAAAAACACTGGTGTGAAGGTGGAGGTTAAACTAGACCCTGGTGTTACAGTATTGGAGTGTAAACTAAGACCCTGGTGTTACAGTAGTGGAGGTGGAGGTTAAACTAGACCCTGGTGTTTACAGTATGTGGAGATTAAACAGACCACGGTGTTACAGTATGAGGAGTGAAGTTAGACTAGACCCTGGTGTTACAGTATGAGGAGGTGGAGGTTAAACTAGACCCTGGTGTTACAGTATGTGGAGGTTTAAACTAGACCCTGGTGTTTACAGTATGTGGAGGTGTAAACTAGACCCTGGTGTACAGTTATGAGGAGGTTAAACTAGTCCCTGGTGTTACATTATGAGGAGGTTAAACTAGACACTGGTTTACAGTAGGTGGAGGTTAAACTAGACCCTGTGTTACAGTATGTGGAGGTTAAACTAGACCCTGGTGTTACAGTATGTGGAGGTGGAGGTTAAACTAGACCCTGGTGTTACAGTATGTGGAGATTAAACTAGACCACGGTGTTACAGTATGAGGAGTGAAGGTTAACTAGACCCTGGTGTTACAGTAGGAGGAGGTGGAGGTTAAACTAGACCCTGGTGTTTACCAGTATGTGGAGGTTAAACTAGACCCTGGTGTTTACAGTATGTGGATGGAGGTTAAACTAGACACTGTGTTTACAGTATGTGGAGGTGAGGTTAAACTAGACCCTGGTGTTACAGTATGAGGAGGTTAAACTAGACCTGTGTGTTACAGTATGTGGAGGTAAACTAGACCTGGTTTACAGTATGTGAGGTAAACTAGAACCCTGGTGTTACAGGTATGTGGAGGTTAAACTAGACCATGGTGTTACAGTATGTGGAGGTGGAAGGTAAACTAGACCCTGGTGTTTACAGTATGTGGAGGTTAAACTAGAACACGGTGTTACATTATGTGGAGGTTAAACTAGACCATGGTGTTACAGTATGTGGAGGGTGGAGGTTAAACTAGACCCTGGTGTTACAGTATGTGGAGGTTAAACTAGACCATGGTGTTACAGTATGAGGAGGTGGAGGTTAAACTAGATCCTGGTGTTTACAGTAAGTGGAGGTTTAAACTAGTCCCTGGTGTTACAGTATAGAGGAGGTTAAACTAGATCCTGGTGTTACAGTAAGTGGAGGTTAAACTAGTCCCTGTGTTACAGTATGAGGAGGTTTAAACTAGACCCTGGTGTTACAGTATGTGGAGTGGAGGTTAAACTAGACACTGGTGTTACAGTATGGTGGAGTGGAGGTTAAACTAGACCCTGGTGTTACAGTATGAGGAGGTTTAAACTAGACCCTGGTGTTACAGTATGTGGAGGTTAAACTAGACCCTGGTTTTACAGTATGTGGAGGTTAAACTAGACCTGGTGTTACAGTATAAGGGAGTTAAACTAGACCTGGGGTTACAGTATGAGGAGGTTAAACTAGTCCCTGGTGTTACAGAATGAGGAGGTTAAACTAGGACCCTGGTGTGTACAGTATGTGGAGGTTAAACTAGACCCTGGTGTTACAGTATGAGGAGGTTAAACTAGACCCTGGTGTTACAGTATGAGGGGTTAAACTAGACCATGGTGTTACAGTGAGAGGAGGTTAAACTAGACCCTGGTGTTACAGTATGAGGAGGTTAAACTAGACCCTGGTGTTACAGTATGAGGAGGTTAAACTAGACCCTGGTGTTACAGTATGTGGAGGTTAAACTAGACCCTGGTGTTACAGTATGTGGAGGTGGAGGTTAAAACTAGACCCTGGTGTTACAGATAGGAGGTTAAACTAGACCTGGTGTTACAGTATGAGGAGGTGGAGGTTAACTAGACCCTGGTGTTACAGTATGAGGAGGTGGAGGTTAAACTAGATCACGGTGTTACAGTATGAGGAGGTTAAACTAGACCATTGTTTACAGTATGAGGAGGTAAACTAGACCCTGGGTTACAGTATGTGGAGGTGGAGGTTAAACTAGACCCTGGTGTTACAGTATGATGAGGTTAAAACTAGACCCTGGTGTTACAGTATGAGGAGGTTAAACTAGTCCCTGGTGTTACAGTATGAGGAGGTAAACTAGACCCTGGTGTTACAGTATGAGTAGGTTAAACTAGACCCCTGTGTTACAGTATGAGGAGGTTAAACTAGACCCTGGGGTTACATATGAGGAGGTTAAACTAGACCCTGGTTTTACAGTATGAGGAGGTTAAACTAGACCCTGGTTTACAGTATGAGGAGGTTAAACCAGACCCTGGTGTTACAGTATGAGGAGGTTAAACCAGACCACGGTGTTACAGTATGAGGAGGTGGAGGTTAAACTAGACCCTGGTGTGACAGTATGAGGAGTGTAAACTAGACCATGGTGTTACAGTATGAGGAGGTTAAACAGACCACGGTGTTACAGTATGAGGAGGTGGAGGTTAAACTAGACCCTGGTTTTACAGTATGAGGAGGTTAAACTAGTCCTTGGTGTTACAGTATGTGGAGGTTAAAAGGAACCCTTGTGTTTCAGTATGAGGAGGTTAAACTAGACCCTGTGTTACAGTATGTGGAGGTTAAACTAGAACCTGTGTGTTACAGTATGAGGAGGTTAAACTAGACCCTGGTGTTACAGTATGTGGAGGTGGAGGTTAAACTAGACCACGGTGTTACAGTATAAGGAGGTTAAACTAGTCCCTGGTGTTACACGTATGAGGAGGTTAAACTAGACCCTGGTGTTACAGTATGATGAGATTAAACTAGACCCTGGTGTTACAGTATGAGGAGGTTAAACTAGACCCTGGTGTTACAGATGAGGAGGTTAAACTAGACCCCTGGTGTTACAGTATGTGGAGGTGGAGGTTAGACTAGGTTAAACTTTATGGAACACAAGCCTTCACCATCTCATCCTGGAAATATCCCAGGCCTGAGGGCATCTGTCTTTGGCCTAAAGAGCAGGAAACCCGACTTCATCAAAGAAATTGAAGTACAGACATTGTCATCCTACAAGAAACATGGCATAGAGAGACGGACCCACTGGTTGCCCTCTATCTTACAGAGAGCTGGTAGACCCATCCACCAAACTACCAGGTGTGAAACAGGGAAAGGACTCAGGGGGTATGTTAATTTGATATAGAGCAGACCTAACTCACCATCTATAATTAATCAAAACAGGAACATTTGGCTAGAAATTCAAAAAGGAAATTATCTTAACAAAGAAAAATTTCCTCCTGTGTGCTACCAATATCCCCACACTAGAATCCCCATACTTTAATGAAGACACCTTCTCCATCCTGGAGGGGGAAATCAATCATTTCCAGGCCCAAGGACATGTACTAGTCTGTGGCGACCTAAATGCCAGAACCGGACAAGAACCTGACACCCTCAGCACACAGGGGGACAAACACCTACCTGGAGGTGACAGCATTCCCTCCCCCATATGCCCCCGTAGACACAACTACGACAACATAACCAACAACAACGTGTCACAGCTCCTGCAGCTCTGTCGTACGCTGGGTATGTACATAATAAATGGTAGGCTTCAAGGGGACTCCTATGGTAGGTACACATATAGCTTAGCTCTTGGCAGTAGTACTGTAGACTACTTTATCACAGACCTCAACCCAGAGTCTCTCAGTGTTCAGTCAGCCCACTGACACCCCTATCACAAAGCAAAACCACAGTCTCCTTGAACAGAGCAAAACTCAATCATGAGGCATCAAAGTCAAAGGAACTGAATAATACGAAGAAATGCTATAGATGGAAGGAAAGTAGTGTGGAAACATAATAGAAAACAATTAGAAAACAACAAATTCAATCCCTTTTAGACAAATTCCTGGACAAAACGTTCCACTGTAATAGTAAAGGTAGTAGAAAACGTTATCAGTATATTTGACCTCCCAGCTTCCCTAATAAATCTCAACATTTCAAACAGAAAGCCAAAGAAAATGAACAACAATGAAAATTTGTTTGATGAAGAATGCAAAAACTTAAAGAATTGAGAAACCTGTCCAACCAAAAACATACAGACCTAGAAAACCTGAGCCTATGCCTTCACTATGGTGAATTACTAAAACAATACAGAAATACACTACGGAAAAAGAAGGAACAGCACGTCAGAAATCAGACTTTTTTTTTTGACTCCAATAACTATCGTGGGATATGCGTCAACAGCAACCTTGGGAAAATCCTCTTCATTGTCATTAACAGCAGACTAGTTCATTTCCTCAGTGAGCAAATGTCACAATGGCTTTTTACCAAATTATCGTACGACAGACCACGTATTCACCCTGCACACCCTAATTGACAAACAAACAAACCACAACAGAGGCAAAGTCTTCTCATGCTTTGTTGATTTCAAAACAGCTTTTGACTCAATTTGGCATGAGGGTCTGCTCTACAAATTGATGGAAAGTGTTGTTGGGGGAAAAACATACAATATTATAAAATCCATGTAAACAAACAACAAGTGTGTGGTTAAAATTGGCAAAAAACACATATTTCTTTCCACAGGGCCGTGGGGTGAGACAGGGCCGGGGGGGTGAGACAGGGCCGGGGGGTGAGACAGGGATGCAGCTTAAGCCCCACCCTCTTCAATATATATATCAACGAATTGGCGAGGGCACTAGAACAGTCTGCAGCCCCCAGCCTCACTACTAGAATCTGAAGTCAAATGTCTACTGTTTGCTGATGATCTGGTGCTTCTATTCTCAATCAAGTAGGGCCTAAGTAGTAGGGCCTAAATCTCAGTTAGACAAAAATAATGGTGTTCCAAAAAAGGTCCAGTCAACTATACGTACCTCGGCCTAAACATCAGGTAACTTCCACAAAGCTGTGAATGAGCAGAAAGACAAGGCAGGAAGGGCCTTCTATGCTATAAAAAGGAACATAAAATTTGACATACCAATTACGATCTGGCTAAAAGTACTTGAATCAGTTATAGAACCCATTGCCCTTTATAAATGTGACGTCTGGTGTCTGCTCACCAACCAAGAATTCACAAAATTGGACAAGTACCAAATTGAGACTCTGCATGCAGAATTCTGTAAAAATAATGCATGCAAATGAGAATTAGGCCGATACCCACTAATTATAAAAATCCAGAAAAGAGCCGTTAAATTGTACAACCACCTAAAAGGAAGTGATTCCCAAACCTTCCATAACATAGCCATCACCTACAAAGAGATGAACCTGGAGAAGTCCCCTAAGCAAGAGGTGTAGACCTTACAGTGAAATGCTGACTTACAAGCCTTTAACCAACAATGCAGTTTCAAGAAAAACACAACAAAAAAATAAATAAAAGTAGCAAATAATTAAAGAGAAGTAGTAAAATAACAATAGCGAGGCTATATACAGGGGGTACCGTTACAGAATCATTGTGTGGGGGCACCAGTTAGTCAAGGTAATTGAGTTAATATGTACATGTAGGTAGAATTATTAAAGTGACTATGCATAGCCATTTGATTAGATGTTCAGGAGTCTGATGGCTTGGGTATAGAAGCAGTTTAGAAGCCTCTTGGACCTAGATTTGGCGCTCCGGTACCGCTTGCCGTGCGGTAGCAGAGAGAACACTCTATGACTAGGGTGGCTGGAGTCTTTGACAATTGTTAGTGCCTTCCTCTGACACCGCCTGATATTGAGGTCCTGAATGGCAGGAAGCCCTGGTGATGTACTGGGCCGTACGCACTACCCTCTGACCCAAAATACAACCTATATTGATGTTTATATATATTCCCTTTTGTACTTTAACTATTTGCACATCATTACACCACTGTATATATAAGAGGCGTGAGAGAGGTGAGGAGAATGAGGGAGAGGAGTGAGAGATGCGAGAGATGTGAGGTATAGGAATGAGAGACGTGAGGTGAGATGTGAGGTATAGGAGTGAGAGAGGTGAGGAGAGTGAGGGAGAGGAGAGGAGGGAGAGAGGTGAGGAGCTTCTTTCTACAGTCTGTCATGTCTTTACACTGGAATGACTGGGAGCTAGCTGCACCTGGCTGTTAGATGTTGGCTTCCTCCTTTGTGAGGGTTGCGTGACAGCTGCTTTCGTGACAGCGTGACAGCTGCTTTCAACACAATTAGAAACCACACGGCTCTTCATTAAGGAAGAAGGAGAACGCCCTCGGTCCCTTTACGTAAGACTGTTCACCTCAAAACCTTTACCTTTATACTGCTGTTGAACTGAAATAGCACTTCATATATTACAGTACTAGTAGGAAGATTGAATCAAAAGGGCCTTTTTTAGATGTGTTGTTTTACAGTGGAGCATACCAGTCTACAGGTTCCCTGCACATACTATGTAAAGCGGTAGGTAGGTAGGTAGGTAGGCGTTGTTTTACAAAGCATAAAATAAAATGGATTTGATTTGACACACACACTCAGAAGGCAGGCTGCGCTATGACTCATTCATCTCCTCTCTCTGGATACCGACTAAACCACATACACACACAGCCCTGCTGCTAGTGCAAGGTCAAGTCATTTGATAAATATATAAATAGTAATTCCTATCTAACTAGGAAGATACCAGTCTAAACTATTGTATTATGTTGTATTTCAGTGATAATGCCCGAGAAGTCGTGTTTGGAAGATATAGTATTGTTGCAAACTGTGCCAATATATCCTTCAAACACCGGTTTCGAGGCATTATCACTTTTATACAACGGGTTGCCAAAATATTCAAATAATGATTTACATATTTTCATAAAAAAATATATTATTTTGAAGATTTATTCATACTATTTCATCCATCCACAAGATATAGTCCAAAACAAATCTCGGGTTGCTACCCAATGCCGCCGGTCGTTCGTTCTATTGGTTCGCGCTGCCAGAGACTCAACCCAGTCGTTCGTTTATTGGTTCGGCTGCCAGAACTCAACCAGTCGTTCT
>NW_019943664.1:209633-225384 GCF_002910315.2 Salvelinus sp. IW2-2015 | reverse complement strand
GGAAAGGTGTAGAGGGTAGGGAGGTAGGTAGGTAGGGATGGTAGGGAGGGGAGAGGGAGGAGGGGAGGGAGGGAGGAGGGAGGAGGAGGAGGGAGGGAGGGAGGGAGGGAGGGAGGAGGAGGGAAAATGGTCCCAGTAAAGCTTGGCCAGCTTCTGCAGATAGTGAATTAGGAGGATACCATGTGAAAGATACAGCCTGCGGTTGCTGGGCCCTGCTCTAAAGGTGGGATGATGTGGAGGAGGCTGCTCCTAGCTGGGCTCTGCTCTAAAGGTGGTGGTAGTGGAGGCTGCCTCCTAGGACTGGGCCTCTGCTACTAAAAAGGGTCTGGAATCAGAGTGCTTGAGATGGAGAGCGTGCTCTGCACTGAGATTCTCACCTGCTCTGACTCTGGGCCTGGATGTGTGAGTCTATTGGTTCGGCTGCCAGAGACTCAACCCAGTCGTTCGTTCTATTGGTTCGGCTGCCAGAGACTCAACCCAGTCGTTCGTTCTATTGGTTCGGTTGCCAGAGACTCAACCCAGTCGATCGTTCTAAATGTTCCATTGCCATACTGGCTGGAAACGTTCTTATCCCTTGCTAGCTAGCCAACTACGGCTAACTTACAGTCACATCAAACAGTGCAGCCAGAATAACAACAAAGTAGCCGCATTTGCATTTGTTTAAGCTGTTTTCTAGTGACATGTACTTGGATACATCCATAATACATCCAATGAGCTAAAGAGACATGACATAGAAAACGTGCTCTATCGTCAGGACGGAGGAGCTAGCCGACACAGCTAACACAATCACTTCAAACTGAAGCTGAAAAGACTGCAAACTAGCTACCCTTCATTTCGTTTGACATGTTTTCTGTTGATAGTTTACATTTACATTTACATTTAAGTCATTTAGCAGACGCTCTTATCCAGAGCGACTTACAAGTTGGTGCATTCACCTTATGATGTCCAGTGGAACAACCACTTTACAATAGTGCATCTAACTCTAAGGGGGGGGGGGGTTAGAAGGATTACTTTATCCTATCCCAGGTATTCCTTAAAGTTCTTATAGTTCTTTGTATATATCAATACAAATGATGCTGATTCATGATTTCGACTGGCTGAGAAAAGCTGCCTGCCTGTTTGTCTCATCCCGACTACCAACACATTCCTATTTTATTGTATATTTATTTAACCTTTATTTAACAAGGCAAGTCAGTTAAGAACAAATTCTTATTTTACAATGATGGCCTTCCCCGGCCAAACCCTCCCCTAACCCAGATGATGCTGGGCCAATTGTGTGCCGCCCTATGGGACTCCCGATCACGGGCGGTTGTGATACAGCCCGGGATCAAACCAGGGTCTTTAGTGATCCCTCTAGCACTGGGATGCAGTGCCTTAGACTGCTGCACCACTCGGGAACACCACTATGGGACAGCTGGAGATTGAACTTGAATATTAAAACAATGCGACACATTTCAGAGAGACAGACAGCAAGGTTTATACAAATCTCCACTGTTGAAAACGAAATCTTATGTGATATAATTTCTAGATGCTTTTTATAGTGGAGATCAAGTTTATAAATTGCCTGGTTGGGCTGATGAGACAGCAGTCAGATTGAACAGATTAAATTATTTTTATTATTTTCTAAATGTTATATTCTAAACTATTATTTTCTATTCTAAACTATTATATTCTAAACGATTATATTATATTCTAAACTATTATTTTCTATTCTAAACTATTATATTCTAAACGATTATATTATATTCTAAACTATTGTATTATATTCTAAACTATTATATTATATTCTAAACTATTATACTGTAAAATATTATATTCTAAAGTATTATATTCTAAAGCATTCTATTCTAAACTATTGTATTGTATTCTATTCTTGCCTTTTGAAGATATCAGGTTATGCCATAGTATTACATACCTAGTGAATTAATCAAATGTGAAATATGTAATGGTGATTAGCTGTAATAAAGAGCCGAAACGATTCGAAACATCATCAATGCCAGATCCCAGTCTGTAACTTTACATGTCTATGGCCATTAGAGGGACAATCTGTGACTGTAACTGTCCTATGGCCATTAGAGGGACAATCTGTGACTGGTAAATGTCTATGGCCATTAGAGGGACAATCTGTGACTGGTAAATGTCTATGGCCATTAGAGGGACAATCTGTGACTGGTAAATGTCTATGGCCATTAGAGGGACAATCTGTGACTGGTAACTGTCTATGGCCATTAGAGGGACAATCTGTGACTGGTAACTGTCTATGGCCATTAGAGGGACAATCTGTGACTGTAACTGTCTATGGCCATTAGAGGCAATCTGTCACTGGTAAATGTCTATGGCCATTAGAGGGACAATCTGTGACTGGTAACTGTCTATGGCCATTAGAGGGACAATCTGTGACTGGTAAATGTCTATGGCCATTAGAAGGACAATCTGTGACTGGTAAATGTCTATGGCCATTAGAGGGACAATCTGTGACTGGTAAATGTCTATGGCCATTAAAGGGACCATCTGTGACGTGTAACTGTCTATGGCCATTAGAGGGACAATCTGTGACTGGTAACTGTCTATGGCCATTAGAGGGACAATCTGTGCTGGTAATGTCTATGGCCATTAGAAGGACAATCTGTGACTGGTAAATGTCTATGGCCATTAGAAGGACAATCTGTGACTGGTAAATGTCTATGGCCATTAGAGGACAATCTGTGACTGGTAAATGTCTATGGCCATTAAAGGGACCATCTGTGACTTGTACATGTCTATGGCCATTAAAGGGACCATCTGTGACTGGTACATGTCTATGGCCATTAGAGGGACAATCTGTGACTGGTAAATGTCTATGGCATTAGAGGGACCATCTGTGACTGGTAAATGTCTATGGCCATTAGAGGGACCATCTGTGACTGGTAAATGTCTATGGCCATTAGAGGGACAATCTGTGACTGGTAAATGTCTATGGCCATTAAAGGGACCATCTGTGACTGGTACATGTCTATGGCCATTAGAGGGACAATCTGTGACTGGTAAATGTCTATGGCCATTAGAGGGACCATCTGTGACTGGTAAATGTCTATGGCCATTAGAGGGACAATCTGTGACTGGTAAATGTCTATGGCCATTAAAGGGACCATCTGTGACTTGTACATGTCTATGGCCATTAAAGGGACCATCTGTGACTGGTACATGTCTATGGCCATTAGAGGGACAATCTGTGACTGGTAACTGTCTATGGCCATTAGAGGGACAATCTGTGACTGGTAAATGTCTATGGCCATTAGAAGGACAATCTGTGACTGGTAAATGTCTATGGCCATTAGAGGACAATCTGTGACTGGTAAATGTCTATGGCCATTAAAGGGACCATCTGTGACGTGTAACTGTCTATGGCCATTAGAGGGACAATCTGTGACTGGTAACTGTCTATGGCCATTAGAGGGACAATCTGTGACTGGTAAATGTCTATGGCCATTAGAAGGACAATCTGTGACTGGTAAATGTCTATGGCCATTAGAAGGACAATCTGTGACTGGTAATGTCTATGGCCATTAGAAGGACAATCTGTGACTGGTAAATGTCTATGGCCATTAAAGGGACCATCTGTGACTTGTACATGTCTATGGCCATTAAGGGACCATCTGTGACTGGTACATGTCTATGGCCATTAGAGGACAATCTGTGACTGGTAAATGTCTATGGCCATTAGAGGGACAATCTGTGACTGGTAAATGTCTATGGCCATTAAAGGGACCATCTGTGACTGGTACATGTCTATGGCCATTAGAGGGACAATCTGTGACTGGTAAATGTCTATGGCCATTAGAGGGACCATCTGTGACTGGTAAATGTCTATGGCCATTAAAGGGACCATCTGTGACTTGTACATGTCTATGGCCATTAAGGGACCATCTGTGAGCTGGTACATGTCTATGGCCATTGAGGGCAATCTGTGACTGGTAAATGTCTATGGCCATTAGAGGGACCATCTGTGACTGGTAAATGTCTATGGCCATTAGAGGGACAATCTGTGACTGGTAAATGTCTATGGCCATTAGAGGGACAATCTGTGACTGGTAAATGTCTATGGCCATTAGAGGGACCATCTGTGACTGTAAATGTCTATGGCCATTAGAGCCAATTAAAAACAGTGGGGTCTGAAATTATTGACCTACTTAATACAGTTGACCAAGACATTACTTTTTTTATTGCTTTATTTGACAATGAAATCAACACTGAGACAGAGGAGGGTTTCATTTCAAGGTGAGCCCTGTATACACAATACCATTGAAATGCAATTTACACATTTAAAACTACCCATGTTAAAATACTCAAAAAGCAAAAACAACAGTTACATTTCTCAGCTACTAGGTCCTCAATCAACACTCTAAACTTCCTGAGCGGCACCGGAACATTCAATTCGCATGAGATCTGTAAATTGTTCCAGCAGTGGGTCGCAATAAAAATAAAAGCGGATTTCCCTAGTTTGGTGGAAACCCGAGGAACCTCAAGAGTTAACCAACCTGTGAACGGGTTTGGTATCTCATGTTTTTGAATTTAACAAACAAGTTCGGTAAGTCGGAAGCTTGTGTAGTAGAGCTTTGTAAAAACAAAAGGGGAGTAGTGAAGTGATCTACGGGACTTTAAACCTGTTATGGCTGCAGGGGGCGTATTGGAAAAACTGGAAAATATGTGCCAATTTTCAAACGGCCTCTTAATCAATTTTTGCTCTTACAATATGCATATTAATATTACTATTGGATAGAAAACAATCTCTAGTTTCTAAAACCGTTCTAATTTTTCTCTGAGTGTACAGAAGTCATTTGGCAGCACTTTCCCTGACCAAAAAGTAGAATGTGAAATCTATGCTCGCTTCAACGTTATGCCTATACATGGTCATTATACGTAAGACCCTACGTACACTCCGTACGCCTTGCTCTGGGTGTCAAGAGGGTATGAGGAAGAAATTTAGTGAATATCTTGTTCAGAGGTTGAATAAGAGCTATTTCTTTGACGTGACCGACCACTTCCGGAAGTCTGAAGCGCGCGTCTTGGGAGTGATATTGTGTTCTGTTTTGCTGCTGTTTTGGACGGGAACAATCTCCGGCTGGGTTTTTATTTGATAAATGAGACCATATCATCGTAATGTATGTTTTTTCAATATAGTTTAATCAGATTATTTAAAAAAAATTCGGGAGTTTTGCGTGTTCCGTTCTCTGACTTTTTTAACGTTGGACAAATCCGTGCCAGTCGACCAGTGCCAATGCTAAGTGAGAAGGGAAAGTTGCCATCCTGACTCCAAACAACGACTCATCTGGACAAAGGACACCCTGATCAACATTCTGATGAAAGATCACCAAAGTAAGACCCAATTTATAATGTTATTTCATATATCTGTCGTGCATGTCAACTGGTCGCGGGCGCCCAAGTGTGTTCTGGCTATTGTGGCTATGCTAACATAGCGCTACATTTTGTTTTCGCTGTAAAACATTTAATAAATCGGAAATATTGTCTGGAATCACAAGAATCCTGTCTTTCAATTGCTGCACAGTATGTTTTCTCAGATATGTTTTATGATGAGTAATTAGTTATTTGACGTTGGTGTCTGTAAATGTTATGGCTGCTTTCGGTGCAATTTCTGATTGTAGCTGAATGTAATTTATGATTTATACCATAATATGCACATTTTTCAAAAAAACATATGCTATACAATAAATATGTTATCAGACTGTCCTTATGAAGTTGTTTCTTGGTTAGTGGCTATATATATCTTTATTTGGTCGAATTAGTGATAGCTAGTGACGGAGTAAAAAACTGATGGAGTTAGAAAAGTGCTCTCTTTTGCTGACGTGGTTAGCTAATAGATTTACATATTTTGTCTTCCCTGTAAAACATTTTAAAAATCGGACATGTTGGCTTGATTCACAAGATGTCTACCTTTCATATGCTGTATTGGACTTGTTAATGTGTGAAAGTTAAATATTTTAACAAACTAGATTTTGAATTTCGCGCCTTGCACTTGAGCTGGATATTGTCATAAGTGTACCTTTGTCGGGATTGCAGCCCAAACAAGTTAATGAGGACCAGCCAATCTTTATATACAGGATGCAGCGATGCGTATTAAAACTGTCGCGTGATAAAGCGGAGGGTGCTACGCAAGACGCCATCCAAAGGTTTAAGAGTAGCGGCTGCTGCATTTCCCGATAAACGGTGTCATCATGGTCACTAACTGACAGGAAAGTTGACTGTGAAATCTGTTTCCTGCTGTTTAGGGAGAGGCAAGATATATTTCTAAAAGAAGCCTAACTTAAATCTCAGCATTTTAACTAGCTCATGGGATTTTTGAAACGGCAATTTATTGTCAATCCAAGAACCATTATATTTATAGGCGGGAAACCTGCGCGTTGAAAGAACCATCCAATGCATAAATATGTAAGCCCTCTGAAATATTTCTAAGAGAATAAAAAAAAAAAAAAACAGCATACACTTCATTTTTTCCTGCATTAAGTACCAATTTTAAAGCAAGGCAACAAAATTAGATTGCAGCTCCAACATAGCCCGGTCAGCAGTAGAGGAAATAACGTACAGAAGTGTCATCTGTATACAGATGAATGTTACAGATTTTTGCATATAGACCTATATTGTTTTAATAAATAGTAAAGAGGACAGGTCCCAAAATCGACCTCTGCGGGACACTGAGGTAATATAATTTAACAACGATCAGAAAGCACACATTGTGTCCTGTCTGGTTTGGAACCGGTGCTTTGGTAAGATGACATGAAAATAGAGCTCTTTGGATATGCACACCAGTGGTGGGTTTGGCGTTGAAATGAGGATGCGTATGCAGGAAACTGTAAAATATGGTGGTGGATCTTTGATGTTATGGGGCTATTTTGCTTCCACTGGTCCTGGGGCCCTTGTTAAAAGTCAACGGCATCATGAACTGTATCCTTTACCAGGATATTTTTGTCAAAAATCTGGTTGCCTCTGCCAGTGGATCTTCCAACAAGACAATAAGAAAAAAAAAATTTACTTTGGGAAAAATCTAATGGGGTTTTCAATGTGGTTTCAATGGAGTTTTCAATGTGGTTTCAATGGAGTTTTCAATGTGGTTTCAATGGAGTTTTCAATGTGGTTTCAATGGAGTTNGGAGTTTTCAATGTGGTTTCAATGGAGTTTTCAATGTGGTTTCAATGGAGTTTTCAATGTGGTTTCAATGGAGTTTTCAATGTGGTTTCAATGGATTTTTCAAGCTTTTGGTGTTTTTCAAGCTACTGAATCTGGTGGGTAAATGGAGATGGTCTCAAATAGGCCTAGTGTAGCATCACTATTAGTCTCTCGAGACAGACGGGTTGCTTGACCTATTTACGACGCTCCAAGGTCTGGTATATCCCAGACGACATCACTATCAGTAGTTATCAGTAGCTAACTGGGTAAAAAACCATCTAGGTAGCTAACTTGACACCTCTTACATGTCCTACTGAGGTGAAACATTATTGGACTAGTGTGAACATGGGCGAGAGAGAGTTTCCTTCCAGCATATTCTTTTTGGCAGCAGTCTCAGCTCTATTCTTTTTAAATCCAGGTCACATTGAGATTCAGTTTATTAATTTATAAGCAGTTGAAACAATAACAAGTTTTCCCTGCCAATGTTTTCAGTAAAAAGCTGAGGGATGTGGCTGGAGAAATGTAACCGCTCTGTAAAATGTATAGACAGAGTTATTGATACAAGGACTGACAATCCATGATGCCTCGTGGGTATATCTATAAATATAGTTGTAACCATGTTTTGAAGCTTTACAAGTGTTTTGTTTAATTAACTTTATTGACAAACATTGGAGTAAAACAAGTTTACATTTACAGACTAAGATTAAGATAACTTTATGGGTCAATTGCACAGAAGGTCCAACCAAAATGTGACTTCTGCTTTCAGCCCCCTCCCTAAAGACACATATACAGGTTTTGGAGAGCTGCAGGCAGCCTTTGTGGGGGGTTTAAGTGCCTTGCTCAAGGGCACAATATGGCGTCTAGGATTTCATACCAGCAACGCTACCAGGGTTCTGACGGAGGACGACAATTGAACTCATGAGGCATTTCAAAGCCCTATTCTTCAAGAATCATTAAGTCCAGAAATGGATGTAGAAGCTGCTTATCGCCCCTTTAAACCTAACCTATGACCTATGACCTATGACCTCACCTTATGCATTTCTGACCCACCCCCCCACCCAGACATCCTAGAAAACACCAAAAACACCCAGACATCCTAGAAAACACCAAAACCACCCAGACATGTTAGAAAACACCCCAAAAACACCCAGACATCCTAGAAAACACCAAAACCACCCAGACATCCTAGAAAACACCCCAAAAACACCCAGACATCCTAGAAAACACCAAAACACCCAGACATCCTAGAAAACACCCCAAAACACCCAGACATCCTAGAAAACACCAACAAATGTTTAGCTGTGAGCAGCAATGAACGGGGTTCACAGGCTGACAGAAAGGATCACAAGATCAGTTGGATAACAAACCAAGCGCTCTATCATGTAGAAACTATCTGTGTTTCATCTTTACCACATGTATCTCTCAGTACCACCAGGACGTCCATGATAGCGATGACACGTTTCACGTTGATTGGCCAGTGTGGAGTGGATTTACAGTGGTTTAAAAAAAAGGACACACACACAATGTGATTTTTTTGATTTGTCAATACCTCAGGCATTGTTTGACCAATCTGTTTAGGTTTTTCTCAAACTAAGTCAGACACGTATCATGGGCCGACATACTGCACATGGCACATCTGGTGTCATATGGTTCGTGAGAAGATTTTTGGGGAGTATTTTTTTTGCATATTGTAGCATATTAGTGTATGTGCTAATATGTATAGAGAGGCCATCTTTGAATGAATCAACATTATTTTCTCCAACTCTTTAGGGTCTATTGTGATGAGTCCAAAGACCACATTTGGAGTGAATCTGACTTTTAGTCCATGAGAAGACACTGTTTTGTGATTTATTTTTAAGCATTAGCGTTACATAGTAAACACATAGTGACATGGTTCATCGTGTCTAACCCTAACCCTTTCCTGTTGTGGATTGGATTTACAATGGATTTAAATGAACACGTAAAATCAGATGTCCTGACTCATTAACAACTCAGCCATCTCTTAACCAATCCCTTAGCTATCCTCAAACTTAAGTTAAGAGATGTACCGTAGACCGAAATCCTCAATTTGCTGTTATTTTGAGTTTTTCAAAAAGTTTTCCAATAATTTCAAGATGGAGGAAAATCTATCCTGACAGACCTTATGGATCCTTGAGACAAATGTGTTCAGCACGAGGAAAGACACCTACAGACGCAGTTCCAAGTGTCTAGGTCAAACAGGGTGATGGAGATGAGGGTTTAGGAGAGACTGCTTATAACAGTGCCCTATCTATAGGCCTATCAGGTGGCAGCGTAGCCTAGTGGTTAGAGCGTTGGACTAGTAAACGAAAGGTTGCAAGTTCAAATCCCCGAGCTGACAAAGTACAAATCTGTCATTCTGCCCTTGAACAATGCACTTAATCTGTTCCTACGCTGTCATTGAAAATAATAAGTAGATCTTAAACTGACTTGCCAAGTTAAATAAAGGTTAACAAAAATCAGTGCCATTCAATTCTGACCAAGTTATGCATGGCCTCTAGTTCCAAATTAGAAAGAGTGATTTGACCATCTAAAAAAACAATAAGAATTCAGACAATAACATTGGTGAACCTCTAATTATACAACACACATGTCTCCTAGCCTAGCCTGGGCCACGCATTCATTCTGTCCCTTATACTAAAACTGAAAGTCAGTTATATAAAACAAAATACAGATATTTTTATACAACTGAAAATAAAATAAACACTAACAAATCAGGTCTGAAAACTAAATGAAATTGATCTCCAAATAAATTTTTATAGAAACACACACACACACTCACACACACACACACACACACACACACACAACACAAAGCGCACACACACACAATATCCGTCTGTAATTTAATTCGATTAGGTGTTAGAAACATCATAACGAAGTTATTTTAAACCGAGTTATATCAGTTTATGGGAGTATATCGCGATTCTCGAAATTTCCTTAGTTTGCGTTTTGAACATTTGGGCATGTCTGCGCCACATAGCAATTGTTAGCTGCTAGTTCCAAAGTTGAAGAGGACGTTTTACAACCGAGCAACGATTCTTTTGGACAAAGGACAACTTGCCCAAGATTCTGATGGAAGCTCGTCCAAAAGTAAGAGCTATTTATGATGTTATTCCGTATTTATGTGGAAAAATGTAAAAGGATTTGTCCGCCATTAATTGCGGCAACTAGTCTGCTTGGTAACGCACACTGTATGTCTAGTAACGTTAATTTTAAAAATCTAACACAGCGGTTGCATTAATAACTAATGCATCTTTCATTTGCTGTCCAACCTGTATTTTTTAGTCAAGTTTACGATTATTTATCGATTAGATTAGGTGCCTCTCCAAGATGGTGACGGCCAGAATGCATGAAATGTTGCTACTGGTCACATTGTATAACCACGATTTGTGCTGCTAAATATGCACATTTTCGAACAAAACCTATATGCATTGTGTAATATGATGTTACAGGACTGTCATCTGATGAAGTTTATCAAGGTTAGTCAAATTATATATCTTTTGCTGGATTTTTACGATCGCTAACATTTGCTGCTGGTAAATGCGGTTGTGTTTCTGGCTATTGTGGTAAGCTAATATAATGCTATATTGTGTTTTCGCTGTAAAACACTTAAAAAATCTGACATATTGGCTGGATTCACAAGATGTTGGGCTTTCATTTGCTGTACGCTGTGTATTTTTCAGAAATGTTTTATGATGAATAATTAGGTATTTGACGTTGGTCTCTGTAATTATTCTGCCTGCATCGACGCTATTTCAGATTGCAGCTGCAATGTAGAACTGTGATTTATACCTGAAATATGCACATTTTTCTAACAAAACATATGCTATACAATAAATATGTTATCAGACTGTCATCTGATGAAGTTTTTTCTTGGTTAGTGGCTATTTATATCTTTATTTGGTCGAATTAGTGATGGCTACCTATGCAGGAAAAAAATGGTGGGAAAAAAAAGTTGTGTCTTTTGCTATGGTGGTTAGCTAATAGAAATACATATTGTGTCTTCCCTGTAAAACATTTAAAAAATCGGAAATGATGGCTGGATTCACAAGATGTGTATCTTTCATCTGGTGTCTTGGACTTGTGATTTAATGATATTTAGATGCTAGTATACTTTACTTGTGACGCTATGCTAGGCTATGCTAGTCAGCTTTTTTACTGATGGGGGTGCTCCCGGATCCGGGTTTGGGAGGAATTAGAGGTTAAATCACCTTCCGTCTATCTGGAGATTCTGAGACAATGATCCACGAACAAGACATTGACTTAGTATGTCTCTTTGGATCCACTCACAGGTGGATGGGTTGTTCTTCCTGCTCTGATTGGCTGACGTTAGGCTGTATAAGTCCCGGCATTAGATACGAAACACTAATTCTGGAGGAGCTCTTGGTTCTCGAGTTGAACTGTGGGGTCATCGGCATGGCAGCCCAGGCAGCCGTCTCCACACCAAGCCATCTGTGCAATGCATTATTAATAGCATTACCTGTGAATTACCTGTGAATTACCTGTGTAATCCCCCTGCTTGCTGCAGCTTCTTCATCAGTCTTCCTGGAGAGACATTTCTTTACTTTTATTTGACAGCCGTGGCACAGCTTGAACGGACTGGAATTCTGGCATCTACATTGATTAGGCCTGATGGGCCAGGGACTTGAGGAGAGGAGGTAGGTGTGTGTGTGTGTGTGTGTGTGTGTGTGTGTGTGTGTGTGTGTGTGTGTGTGTGTGTGTGTGTGTGTGTGTGTGTGTGAGAAAAGGTTCATTCCTGTTTTGTAATTTGACAACATTAGTAAATACAGTTTAATAACGAGACTAATAATAATCTCATAATAAATGATAATTATAACACCTCCAGTTGTCATCCTGGTACCTAAGAGACAGGATATGAAACCAACCTCCTCCCTTTTGTAGAATATTTGCTATTTCACAGACACGTTCATCCAGATCATCTTACATTTTTTTGCTGGAAATAAACCTCCAACCCTGGTCATGCAAGCACCATTCTGTACCTACTGATCTATACAGCACCATTCTGTACCTACTGATCTATACAGCACCATTCTGTACCTACTGATCTATACAGCACCATGCTGTACCTACTGATCTATACAGCACCATGCTGTACCTCAGCATGGTGGCTGTGGTATGGATCAGTAGGTTAACAGCATGTGGTATGTCTAGGTAATGGCTGTATAGATCAAGTAGGACAGCATGGTGCTGTATAGATCAGTAGGTACAGCATGGTGCTGTATGGATCAGTAGTACAGTGGTGCTGTAGGATCAGTGGTACAGATGGTGCTGTATAGATCAGTAGGTACAGCATGGTGCTGTATGAATCAGTAGGTACAGCATGGTGCTGTATGAGATCAGTAGGTACAGCATGCGGCTGTATGGATCAGTAGGTACAGCAATGGTGCGTATGGATCAAGTAGGTACAGAATGTGCTGTATAGATCAGTAGGTACAGCATGGTGCTGTATAGCATGCAGTTGAAGGTAGCAGCAATGGTGCTGTGTATAGGACTCAGAGGGTACAGTAATGGTGCTGTATAGATCAGTAGGTACAGCATGGTGCTGTTAATCGATCAGTAGGTACAGCATGGTGCTGTATAGATCAGTAGGTACAGTATGGTGCTGTATAGATCAGTAGGTACAGCATGGGTCTTTATAGTAGGATCAGTTGATGTACAGCATGGTGCTGTAAGATCAGTAGGTACAGCATGGTGCTGTATAGATCAGTAGGTACAGAATGGTGCTGTATAGATCAGGAGGTACAGAGGTGCTGTGTAGATAGTGTTACAGCATGGTGCTGTACAGATCAAGTAGGTACAGCATGGTGCTGTAGGATCAGTAGGTACAGCATGGTGCTGTATGATCAGGATCAGTAGGTACAGCATGCGTGCTGTAATGGATCGGTAAGGTACAGGCATGGTGCTGTATAGATCAGTAGGTACAGCATGTGCTGTATGGAATCAGTAGGTACAGCATGGTGCTGTATAGATCAGTAGGTACAGCATGGTGCTGTATAGATCAGTAGGTACAGCATGGTGCTGTATGATCGGTAGGTACGATGGTGCTGTATAGACAGTAAGGTACAGCATGGTGCTGTATAGATCAGTAGGTACAGCATGGTGCTGTATAGAGATCAGTAGGTACAGCATGGTGCTGTATAGATCAGTAGGTACAGCATGGTGCTGTATGGATCATAGGTCAGCATGGTGCTGAAGATCGTAGTACAGCATGGTGCTGTATAGATCAGTAGGTACAGCACATGCTGTATAGATCAGTAGGTACAGCATGGTGCTGTATGGATCAGGTAGGTACAGCATGGTGCTGTATGGATCAGTAGGTACTGCATGGTGCTGTATGTCATGTAGGTACAGCATGGTGCTGTATGATCGTAGCGCATGGTGCTGTGGATCAGTAGGTACAGCATGGTGCTGTATATGATCAGTAGGTACAGCATGGTGCTGTATAGATCAGTAGGTACAGCATGGTGCTGTATAGATCAGTAGGTACAGAATGGTGCTGTATAGATCAGTAGGTACAAGGGCATGGTGCTGTATGGATCAGTAGGTACAGCATGGTGCTGTATGGATCAGTAGGTACAGCATGGTGCTGTATGGATCAGTAGGTACAGCATGGTGATGTATAGATCAGTAGGTACAGAATGGTGATGTATGATCAGGTAGGTAAAGCATGGTGCTGTATAGATCAGTAGGTACAGCACGCTGTTAGATCAGTAGGTACGCTGTGCTGTATGGATCAGTAGGTACAGCATGGTGCTGTATAGATCAGTAGGTCAGCATGGTGCTGTATGGATCAGTAGGTACAGCATGGTGCTGTATAGTCAGTGGTACAGCATGGTGCTGTATGGATCAGTAGGTACAGCATGGTGTATAGTCAGTAGGTACAGCATGGTGATGTATAGATCAGTAAGGTCAGCATGGTGCTGTATAGATCAGTAGGTACAGCATGGTGCTGTATGGGATCAGTAGGTACAGCATGGTGTGTATAGATCAGTAGGTACAGATGGTGCTGTATAATCAGTAGCGTACAGCACCATGCTGTATAGATCAGTAGGTACAGCATGTGCTGTATGGATCAGTAGTACAGCAGTGCTGTATGGATCAGTAGGTACAGCATGGTGCTGTATAGATCAGTAGGTACAGCATGGTGCTGTATGGATCAGTAGGTACAGCATGGTGGCTGTGTGGATCAGGAGGTACAGCATGGTGCTGTATAGATCAGTGAGGTACAGCATGGTGTGTATAGATCAGTAAACTGGTGCTGTATATATCAGTAGGTACAGCTGTTGCTGTATAGATCAGGAGGTACAGCATGGTGCTGTATAGATCAGGAGGTACATGGTGCTGTATAGATCAGTAGGTACAGCATGGTGCTGTATAGATCAGTAGGTACAGCATGGTGCTGTGTGGATCAAGTAGGTACAGCATGGTGCTGTATAGATCAGGAGGTACAGCATGGTGATGTTAGATCAGTAGGTACAGCATGGTGCTGTATAGTCAGTAGGTCAGCATGGTGCTGTTACGATCAGTAGGATACGAGCATGTGCTGTATGGATCAGTAGGTACAGCATGGTGATGTATAGATCAGTAGGTACAGAATGGTGCTGTATAGATCAGTAGGTCAGCACATGCTTGTATAGATCAGTAGGTACAGCAATGGTGCTGTATGATCAGTAGTACAGCATGGTGCTGTATGGATCAGTAGGTACAGCATGGTGCTGTATAGAATCAGTAGGTACAGCATGGTGCTGTATGGATCAGTAGGTACAGCATGGTGCTGTGTGGATCAGGAGGTAAGGCATGGTGCTGTATAGATCAGGAGGTACAGCATGGTGCTGTATAGATCAGGAGGTACAGCATGGTGCTGTATAGATCAGTAGGTACAGCATGTTGCTGTATAGATCAGGAGGTACAGCATGGTGCTGTATAGATCAGGAGGTACAGATTGGTGCTGTATAGATCAGTAGGTACAGCATGGTGCTGTATAGATCAGTAGGTACAGCATGGTGCTGTTGATCAGTGTACAGCATGGTGCTGTATAGATCAGGAGGTACAGCATGGTGCTGTTAGATCAGTAGGTACAGCATGGTCTGTATAGATCAGTAGGTACAGAAAAGTGCTGTATAGATCAGTAGGCTACAGCGATGGTGCTTGGTATAGATCAGTAGGTACAGCATGGTGCTGTTGGATCAGTAGGTACAGCATGGTGCTGTATAGATCAGTAGGTACAGCATGGTGCTGTATAGATCAGTAGGTACAGCATGGTGCTGTATAGTCAGTAGTACAGATGGTGCTAGTAGATCAGTAGGTCAGAATGGTGCTGTTATAGATCAGTAGGTACAGAATGGTGCTTGCATGACCAGGGTTGGAGTTTATTTCCAGCAAAAAAATGTAAGATATCTGGATGAACGTGTCTGTGAAATAGCAAATATTCTACAAAAGGGAGGAGGTTGGTTTCATATCCTGTCTCTTAGGTACCAGGATGACAACTGGAGGTGTTATAATTATCATTTATTATGAGATTATTATTAGTCTCGTTATTAAACTGTAT
>NW_019943664.1:199625-209608 GCF_002910315.2 Salvelinus sp. IW2-2015 | reverse complement strand
TACAGCTGTGCGTATATATCAGTAGTACAGCATGTTGCTGTATAGATCAGGAGGTGGTACAGCATGGTGCTGTATAGGATCAGGAGGTACAGATTGGTGCTGTAATAGATCAGTAGGCGTACAGCATGGTGCTGTATAGATCAGTAGGTACAGCATGGTGCTGTGGATCAGTAGGTACAGCATGGTGCTGTATAGATCAGGAGGTACAGCATGGTGATGTATAGATCAGTAGGTACAGCATGGTGCTGTATAGATCAGTAGGTACAGCATGGTGCTGTATAGATCAGTAGGTACAGCATGGTGCTTATGGATCAGTAGGTACAGCATGGTGTGTATAGATCAGTAGGTACGAGAATGGTGCTGTATAGATCAGTAGGTACAGCACCATGCTGTATAGATCAGTAGGTACAGCATGTGCTGTAGGATCAGTAGGTACAGCATGGTGCTGTATGGATCAGTAGGTACAGCATGGTGCTTGTATAGATCAGTAGTACAGCATGGTGCTGTATGGATCAGTAGGTACAGCATGGTGCTGTGTGGATCAGAGAGGTACCGATGGTGCTGTATAGATCAGGAGGTACAGCATGGTGCTGTATAGATCAGGAGGTACAGCATGGTGCTGTATAGATCAGTAGGTACACATTGCGTGTATAGATCAGGAGGTACAGCATGGTGCTGTATAGATCAGGAGGTACAGATTGGTGCTGTATAGCAATCAGTAGGTACAGCATGGTGCTGTATAGGATCAGTAGGTTACATCATGTGTGTGTGGATCAGTAGTACAGCATGTGCTGTATAGATCAGGAGTACAGCATGGTGCTGTATAGATCAGTAGGTACAGCAGGTGCTGTTATAGATCAGTAGGTACAGAAAAGTGCTGTATAGATCAGTAGGTACAGCATGGTGCTGTATAGATCAGTAGGTACAGCATGGTGCTGTGATGGATCAGTAGGTACAGCATGGTGCTGTATAGATCAGGAGTACAGCTACCTACTGATCTATACAGCACCATGCTGTACCTACTGATCCATACAGCACCATGCTGTACCTACTGATCTATACAGCACCATGCTGTACCTACCTGTTAATCTGCTGCTCTCTCCTCCAGCTAACCTTAGTTGTTGATACCACCTGTCCCCATCGTCTGTTTAATCTGCCGTATTTACCGTGTTTGTAACGTCTGCTTCCAACTCAGACTCTCAAACACATAGGTCCCCTGAACGCAGCTCACTCTCCAGATTCCATTCACCTGAATTCTGAACACCTGTTCACACACCTGTATGTCATTATCACACACTATTTAGTTCAGTTCTTTGCACCCTGTCACTGTGAGGTATTGTTTGTTTTGTGACACATGTCTTTCGGAGCGCTGGGTTTTCCGTGATGTAATCCTCCCGTGTATGATAGTTTTGCCTGCCTCACTAACGACACCTTTTGCCTGTTCCCTGCCTGTACTTTAGCCTCTCGGATTTCCTGTTATGTACCTATTGCCTGATCTCCGGACTATGTTACTAGCCTTTTCCCTGCCTGTACTGTTGCCCTTTATGGACCCCTGTGTATGACCTTCTGCCTGCCCCTGGACCCAGCTACCTGCCTCCTCCTGTGGTCCTTTACAAATATACACCTGCTGCGCCCTGCGCTTGAAACCAGCTCTCTGTCTCCCATCGTGTTCATTACAGTGTTCCTGTAGCACAGTGCTGAGCTTACCCACACGCCGTTTGGTGAGGAGACAGGGAGTGTGAGTGTGTGGAGACACTGTGTGAGCGTGCTCATGGTGGCTTGGATTTGAGAAGCTGTGTGTGAATGTCTTTCTGCTCTGCCTGCCATTAATATTTATGAGCTGCTTCCTGATTTAGCCATGACTCGGTACAGTGGCTCCTTCTTGGAAAGATGTGAACAGAGCGTTACAGGAAAACTGATGGTTTTGCCTGTTACTGACTGAAAGATACAGGAGGTAGAAGAGACAGACAGGAGAGATATAGGAGGTAGAAGAGACAGACAGGAGAGATATAGGAGGGTAGAGACAGACAGGAGAGATGTAGGAGGTAGAAGAGACAGGAATAGGAGAAGATATAGGAGGTAGAGACAGACAAGGAGAGATATAGGAGGTAGAAGAGACAGACAGGAGAGATTAGGAGGTAAGAGACAGACATGAGGATATTAGGAGGTAGAAGAGACTTAACAACAAGGAGGAAAAACAAAAAAGAAATTATAGGAGGTAGAAAGAAGACAAAGGAAGAACGGAGGTAGAAGAGAAGACAGGAGAGATATAGGAAGTAGAAGAGACAGACAGGAGAGATATAGGAGGTAGAAGAGAAGTAAAGACAGGAGAGATATAGGAGGTAGAAGGAACAGACAGGAGAGATATAGGAGGTAGAAGAGACATTAACACCAGGAGAGATAGTAGATTCAATGAAGAATGGTAGAATAGTGGGAGACAGTAAATATAAACTAACATTTTATTTGTCATATGGGTGTAGACTTTACAGTGAAGTCCTTCCCAACGTGCGAGTTTTAATAGTACACAAGAGGAATAAAATACACAGAATGGAGCTATTATACAGGAAGTACCAGGTAATGTGGAGCTATATACAGGAAGTACCGATCAATGTGGAGCTATATACAGGAAGTACCGGTCAATGGTGAGCTATATACAGGAAGTACAGGTCAATGTGGAGCTATATACAGGAAGTACCAGGTAATGTGGAGCTATATACAGGAAGTACCAGGGTCAATGTGGAGCTATATACAGGAAGTACCAGGTCAATGTGGAGCTATATACAGGAAGTACCAGGTCAATGTGGAGCTATATACAGGAAGTACCAGGTCAATGTGGAGCTATATACGGGAAGTACAGTTCAATGTGGAGCTATATACAGGAAGTACAGGTCAATGTGGAGCTATATACAGGAAGTACCAGTTCAATGTGGAGCTATATACAGGAAGTACCCAGGTCAATATGGAGCTATATACAGGAAGTACAGATTCAATGTGGAGCTATATACAGGAAGTACCAGGTCAATGTGGAGCTATATAAGGAAGTACCAGTCAATGTGGAGCTATATACAGGAAGTCAGGTCAATGTGGAGCTATATACAGGAAGTACAGATAATGTGGAGCTATATACAGGAAGTACGCAGGTCAATGTGGAGGCTATATACAGGAAGTACCAGTCAATGTGGAGCTATATACAGGAAGTACCAGATCAATGTGGAGCTATATCAGGAAGTACCAGATCAATGTGGAGCTATATACAGGAGTACCAGTCAATGTGGAGCTATATACAGGAGTACCAGGTCAATGTGGAGCTATATACAGGAAGTACAGATCAATGTGGAGCTATATACAGGAAGTACCAGGTCAATGTGGAGCTTATACAGGAAGTACCAGATCAATGTGGAGCTATATACAGGAAGTACCAGATCAATGTGGAGCTATATACAGGAAGTACCAGATCAATGTGGAGCCTATATACAGGAAGTACCAGATAATGTGGAGCTATATACAGGAAGTACCAGAGTCAATGTGGAGCTATATACAGGAAGTACCAGGTACATGTGGAGCTATATACAGGAAGTACCAGTTCAATGTGGAGCTATATACAGGAAGTACAGGTCAATGTGGAGCTATATACAGAAGTACCAGTTCATGTGGAGCTATATACAGGAAGTACCAGATCAATGTGGAGCTATATACAGGAAGTACCAGGTCAATGTGGAGCTATATACAGGAAGTACCAGGTCAATGTGAGAGCTATATACAGGAAGTACAGGTGGGTGTTCAATGTGGAGCTATATACAGGAAGTACCAGATCAATGTGGAGCTATATACAGGAGTACCAGTCAATGTGGAGCTATATACAGGAAGTACCAGGTCAATGTGGAGCTATATACAGGAAGTACCAGGTCAATGTGGAGCTTAATACAGGAAGTACCAGTCAATGTGGAGCTATATACAGGAAGTACCAGATCAATGTGGAGCTATATACAGGAAGTACCAGTCAATGTGGAGCTATATACAGGAAGTACCAGATCATGTGGAGCTATATACAGGAATACCAGGTCAATGTGGAGCTATATACAGGAAGTACCAGATCAATGTGGAGCTTATATACAGGAGTACCAGATCAATGTTGGAGCTATATACAGGAAGTACCAGATCAATGTGGAGCTATATACAGGAAGTACAGATCAATGTGGAGCTATATACAGGAAGTACCAGGTCAATGTGGAGCTATATACAGGAAGGACAGGTCAATGTGGAGCTATATACAGGAAGTACCAGGTCAATGTGGAGTATATACAGGAAGTACCAGATCAATGTGGAGCTATATACAGGAAGTACCAGGTCAATGTGGAGCTATATACAGGAAGTACCGATCAATGTGGAGCTATTACAGGAAGTACCAGATAAATGTGGAGCTATATACAGGAAGTACCAGATAATGTGGAGCTATATACAGGAAGTACCAGTACCAGATCAAATTCTTATTTATTTCACCTTTATTTAACCAGGTAGGCAAGTTGAGAACAAGTTCTCATTTACAATTGCGACCTGGCAAGATAAAGCAAAGCAGTTCGACACATACAACAACACAGAGTTACACATGGAGTAAAACAAACATACAGTCAATAATACAGTAGAAAAATAAGTCTATATACAATGTGAGCAAATGAGGTGAGATACGGGAGGTAAAGGCAAAAAAGGCCATGGTGGCGAAGTAAATACAATATAGCAAGTAAAACACTGGAATGGTAGATTTGCAGTGGAAGAATGTGCAAAGTAGAAATAGAAATAATGGGGTGCAAAGGAGCAAAATAAATAAATACAGTAGGGAAAGAGGTAGTTGTTTGGGCTGAATTATAGATGGGCTATGTACAGGTGCAGTAATCTGTGAGCTGCTTGACAGCTGGTGCTTAAAGCTAGTGAGGGAGATAAGTGTTTCCAGTTTCAGAGATTTTTGTAGTTTGTTCCAGTCATTGGCAGAGAGAATGGAAGGAGAGCGGCCAAAGGAGGAATTGGTTTTGGGGGTGACCAGAGAGATATACCTGCTGGAGGCACGTGCTACAGGTGGGTGCTGCTATGGTGAGCTGAGATAAGGGGGGACTTTACCTAGCAGGGCTTGTAGATGACCTGGAGCCAGTGGGTTGCGACGAGTATGAAGCGGGGCCAGCCAACGAGAGCATACAGGTCGCAGTGGGTGGTAGTATATATGGGGCTTTGGTGACAAAACGGATGGCACTGTGATAGACTGCATCCAATTTATTGGGAGTGGGGTATTGGAGGCTATTTTGTAAATGACATCGCCGAAGTCGAGGATGGGTAGGAGGGTCAGTTTTACGAGGGTATGTTTGGCAGCATGAGTGAAGGATGCTTTGTTGCGAAATACGAAGCAATTCTAGATTTACCTTTGGATTGGAGATGTTTGATGTGAGTCTGGAAGGAGAGTTTTACAGTTAACCAGACACCTGGTATTTGTAGTTGTCCACGTATCTAAGTCAGAACCGTCCAGAGTAGTGATTGGACGGGCGGGCAGGTGCAGGCAGCGATCGTTGAAGAGCATGCATTTGGTTTTACTTGTATTTAAGAGCAGTTGGAGGCCACGGAAGGAGAGTTGTATGGCATTGAAGCTCGTCTGGAGGGTTGTTAACACAGTGTCCAAAGAAGGGCCAGAAGTAATACGAATGGTGTCGTCTGCGTAGAGGTGGATCAGAGACTCACCAGCAGCAAGAGCGACATCATTGGATGTATACAGAGAAGAGAGTCGGCCAAGAATTGAACCTGTGGCACCCCGTAGAGACCGCCAGAGGCCCGGACAACAGGCCTCTGATTTGAACACTGAACTCTGTCTAAGAAGTAGTTGGTGAACCAGGCGAGGCAGTCATTTGAGACCAGGCTGTTGAGTCTGCCGATAAGAATGTAGTGATTGACAGAGTCGAAAGCTTGGCAGGTCGATAAATCGGCTGCACAGTAATGTTCTTTATCAATGGCGGTTATCGTTATCGATATCGTTTAGGACCTTGAGCGTGGCTGAGGTGCACCCATGACCAGCTCTGAACCAAATTGCATAGTGGAGGAGGTACGGTGGGATTCGAAATGGTCGGTGATGTTTGTTAACTTGGCTTTCAAAGACCTTAGAAAGGCAGGGTAGGATAGATATACAGTGGGGAGAACAAGTATTTGATACACTGCCGATTTTGCAGGTTTTCCTACTTACAAAGCATGTAGAGGTCTGTAATTTTTATCATAGGTACATTCAACTGTGAGAGACGGAATCTAAAACAAAAATCCAGAAAATTTCATTGTATGATTTTTAAGTAATTCATTTGCATTTTATTGCATGACGTAAGTATTTGATCACCTACCAACCAGTAAGAATTCCGGCTCTCACAGACCTGTTATTTTTTTTAAGAAGCCTCGTGTTCTCCACTCATTACCTGTATTAACTGCACTGTTTGAACTCGTTACCAGTATAAGGACACTGTCACACACTCAATCAAACAGACTCCAACCTCTCCAAATGGCCATGACCAGAGAGCTGTGTAAGGACATCAGGGATAGAATTGTAGACCTGCACAAGGCTGGGATGGGCTACAGGACAATAGGCAAGCAGCTTGGTGAGAAGGCAACAACTGTTGGCGCAATTATTCGAAATGGAAGAAGTTCAAGATGACGGTCAATCAACTCGGTCTGGGGCTCCATGCAAGGTCTCACTCGTGGGGATCAATGATCATGAGGAAGGTGAGGGATCAGCCCAGAATTACACGGCAGGACTGGTCAATGACCTGAAGAGAGCTGGGACCACAGTCTCAAGAAAACCATTAGTAACACACTACGCCGTCATGGATTAAAATCCTGCAGTGGCACGCAAGGTCCCCTGCTCAAGCCAGCGCATGTCAGGCCCGTCTGAAGTTTGCCAATGACATCTGGATGATCCAGAGGAGGGAATGGGAGAGGTCATGTGGTCTGATGAGACAAAATTGAGCTTTTTGGTCTAACTCCACTCCGTGTTTGGAGGAAGAAGAAGGATGAGTACAACCCAAGAACACCATCCCAACGTGAAGCATGGAGGTGGAAACATCATTCTTTGGGGATGCTTTTCTGCAAAGGGGACAGGACGACTGCACTGTATTGAGGAGAGGATGGATGGGGTCATGTATCGCGAGATTTGGCCAACAACCTCCTTCCCTCAGTAAGACATTGAAGATGGGTCATGGCTGGGTCTTCCAGCATGACAACGACCCAAAACACACAGCCAGGGCAACTAAGGAGTGGCTCCGTAAGAAGCATCTCAAGGTCCTGGAGTGGCCTAGCCAGTCTCCAGACCTGAACCCAATAGAAAATCTTTGGAGGGAGCTGAAAGTCCGTATTGCCAGCGACAGCCCCGAAACTGAAGGATCTGGAGTGATCTGTAGGGAGGAGTGGGCCAAAATCCCTGCTGCAGTGTGTGCAAACCGTCAAGAACTACAGGAAACGTATGATCTCGTGTAATTGCAAACAAAGTTTCTCTACCAAATATTAAGTTCTGCTTTTCTTGATGTATCAAATACTTATGTCATGCAATAAAATGCAAATTAATTACTTAAAAATCATACAATGTGATTTTCTGGATTTTTGTTTTAGATTCCGTCTCTCATAGTTGAAGTGTACTATGATAAAAATTACAGACCTCTACATGCTTTGTAAGTAGGAAACCTGCAAAATCGGCAGTGTATCAAATACTTGTTCTCCCCACTGTAGGTCTGTAGCAGTTTGGGTCTAGTCTCCCCCTTTGAAGAGGGAGATGACCGCGGCAGCTATCGAATCTTTGGGAATCTCAGACGACACGAAAGAGAGGTTGAACAGGCTAGTAATAGGGGTTGCAACAATTTCGGCAGATCATTTTAGAAAGAAAGGGTCCAGATTGTCTAGCCCGGCTGATTTGTAGGGGTCCAGATTTTGCGGCTCTTTCAGAACATCAGCTGACTGGATTTGGGAGAAGGAGAAATGGGGAAGGCTTGGGCGAGTTGCTGTGGGGGGTGCGGTGCTGTTGACCGGGGTAGGGGTAACCAGGTGGAAAGCATGGCCAGCCGTAGAAAAAAGCTCATTGAAATTCTCAATTATAGTGGATTTGTCGGTGGTGACAGTGTTTCCTATCCTCAGTGCAGTTGGAAGCTGGGAGGAGGTGCTCTTATTCTCCATGGACTTTACAATGTCCCATAACTTTTTTGAGTTTGTGTTGCAGGAAGCAAATTTCTGCTTGAAAAAGCTAGCCTTGGCTTTTCTAACTGCCTGTGTATATTGGTTTCTAACTTCCTTGAAAAGTTGCATATCACGGGGGCTGTTTGATGCTAATGCAGAACGCCATAGGATGTTTTTGTGATGTTTAAGGGCAGACAGGTCTGGAGAGAACCAAGGGCTATATCTGTTCCTGGTTCTAATTTTTTTGAATGGGGCATGCTTATTTAAGATGGTTAGGAAGGCACTTTTAAAGAACGACCAGGCATCCTCTACTGACGGGATGAGGTCGATATCCTTCCAGGATACCCGGGCCAGGTCGATTAGAAAGGCCTGCTCGCTGAAGTGTTTCAGGGAGCGTTTGACAGTGATGAGTGGAGGTCGTTTGACCGCGGACCCGTTACGGAGACAGGCAATGAGGCAGTGATCGCTGAGATCTTGGTTGAAAACAGCAGAGGTGTATTTAGAGGGCAAGTTGGTTAGGATGATATCTATGAGGGTACCCGTGTTTACGGAATTGGGGTGGTACCTGGTAGGTTCATTGATAATTTGTGTGAGATTGAGGGCATCAAGCTTAGATTGTGGGATGGCTGGGGTGTTAAGCATGTTCCAATTTAGGTCGCCTAGCAGCACGAGCTCTGAAGATAGATGGGGGGCAATCAGTTCACATTTGGTGTCCAGAGCACAGCTGGGGGCAGAGGGTGGTCTATAGCAGGCGGCAACGGTGAGAGACTTGTTTTTAGAGAGGTGGATTTTTAAAAGTAGAAGTTTAAATTGTTTGGGTACAGACCTGGATAGTAAGACAGAACTCTGCAGGCTATCTCTGCAATAGATTGCAACACCGCCCCCTTTGGCCGTTCTAACTGGTCTGAAAATGTTATAGTTAGGGATGGAAATTTCAGAGTTATTGGTGGTCTTCCTAAACCAGGATTCAGACACGGCTAGAACATCCAGGTTGGCAGAGTGTGCTAAAGCAGTGAATAAAACAAACTTCTAATGAGGCTTCTAATGTTAACATGCATGAAACCAAGGTTATTACGGTTACAGACGTCATCAAAAGAGAGCGCCTGGGGAATGGGAGTGGAGCCAGGTACTGCAGGGCCTGGATTCACCTCTACATCACCAGAGGAACAGAGGAGGATTAGGATAAGGGTACGGCTAAAAGCTATGAGAACTGGTCGTCTAGAACGTCTAGAACAGAGAGTAAAAGGAGCAGGTTTCTGGGGGCGATAAAATAGATTCAAGGAATAATGTACAGACAAAGGTATGGTAGGATGTGAATACAGTGGAGGTAAATCTAGGCATTGAGTGATGATGAGAGAGATAATTGTCTCTCGAAACATCATTGAAACCAGGTGATGTCATCGCATGTGTGGGTGGTGGAACTGAAAGGTTGGATATGGTATAGTGAGCAGGGCTAGAGGCTCTACAGTGAAATAAGCCAATAAWCACTAACCAGAACAGCAATGGACAAGGCATATTGACATTAAGGAAAGGCATGCTAATCGAGTGATCATAAGGGTCCAGTGAGTAGAGGTTGGTTGGGGTCACGGCGATTCAGACAGCTAGCCGGGCCATGGGTAGCAAGCTGGCAGAGGATGGAGGTCTGTTTTTAGACACCTCGTGCGTTTCCGTCGGTGGATTAGTGGGGTTCCGTGTGGTAGAGGGGACCAATCCAATTGGCAAAATAGATATAGTGTAGCGATCAATGTGGAGCTATATACAGGAAGTACCAGTACCAGATCAATGTGGAGCTATATACAGGA
>NW_019943664.1:192482-198076 GCF_002910315.2 Salvelinus sp. IW2-2015 | reverse complement strand
AGACCAGACCAGATTCAGATGTTGGAGCTATATACAGGAATACCAGTACCAATCAATTGTGAGCTATATACCGGAAGTACCGACAGCTCTGACTCTGTACGTGAGCAGTTTGCATCTCTTCTTACTCTGCTCTGACTGAGCAGTTCTGCACTCTCTCTCTCTGCTCTGTAGCTGAGCGTTCTGCACTATTTGCTCTGTTGTGCCATTCTCACTCTCTCTACTCTGCTCTGTATTGAGCAGTTCTGCTACTTTCTGCTCTGTAGCTGACATTCATGCCTCTCTCTACTCTGCTCTGTAGCTTGAGCAGTTCTGGCATGATCTGCTGCTCTTAGCTGAGGCCATTCTGCACTCTCTCTACTTCATGCTCTGTAGCAGAGCGAGTTCTGACTTGCTCTCTAACTCTGTTGTAGCTGAGCATTTTGCATCGTCTCTACTCTGCTCTGTTAGCTGAGCAGTGTCTGCACTCTCTCGTACTCTGCTTGTAGCTGAGCATTTGGCTCATCTCTTTTCTTCTTCTATTTCGTAGACTTGGGCCTCTGCTCCAATCACTCTTCTCCCTCTCTCTGTAGCTGAGCCTGCATGCTCTCGTCATCTCTGTTCGTTCTGTAGCTGAGCCCTCTGTCTCTCTCTCTGTTCTGTCTCTTAGCTGAGGCCTTCTGCTCTTCTCTCCCTCTCTATTTCTGTAGCTGACCTCGCTGCTTCTCTCTCGCTCTCATTCTCTGTAGGCTGAGCCTGCTGCTCTCTCTCTCTCGTCTCTCTACTCTGTAGCTGATGCGCATTCTGCTCTCTCTCTTCTTCTCTACTCCTGTAGGGAGCACGTTCTACTCTCTCTCTTCTCTCTACTCTTTGTAAAGCTGAGCCGTTCTGCTCGTCTATCATCTCTCTCTCTTCTTGCTCTGTAGCTGAGCCATTCTACTCTCTCCTCTCGAGCTCATTGTAGCTGAGCCATTCTGCTCTCGCTCTGCTCTGCTCTGTAGCGACCATTTGCACTCGTCTCTACTCTGCTCTGTAGCTGATCGTTCTGCACTTCTTCTCTCTGATCTGTAGCTGACAGTTCTGCACATCTCTCTTACCTTGTAGCTAGCCCTCTGCTCTCCTCCTCAACTACATACTAGATACGACGATTCATGCACCTCCTCATACTCTACTGCTCTGTAGCTGAGCCATTCTGCTCTCTCTCTACTCTCTCTCTGCTCATCTAGCTAGCCTCTGCTCTCCTACTTGCTCGTGTAGCTGCAGCATTCTGCACTCATCTCCTCTCTCTCTGTAGCTGACACAATTCTCCCTCTCTCTCCTCTCTCTGACTCTGTAGAACTAGCCTCTGCGCTCTCTCTCATCCTCTGTAGCTGAGCCATTCGACTCTCTCTCTCTCTGCTCTTAGCTGAGCCATTTCTGCCCTCTCTCTCTCGCTTCTCTGCTCTGTAGCTGAGCCCTCGCTGCTCTCTCTCTGCTTCTGTAGCTGAGCCATTTGCTCTCTCTCTCTCTCTCTGTAGCTGAGCCATTCTGCTCTCTCTCTCTCTGCTTCCTGTAGCTGAGCCATTCTGCTCTCTCTCTCTCTGCTCTGTAGCTGAGCCCTTCTGCTCTCTCTCTCTCTACTCTGTTAAGCTCGAGCCGAATTCTCCCTCTTCTCCTCTCTCTCATGCTCTGTAGCTGAGCCCTCTGCTCTTCTCTCTTGCTCGCAGCTGACCATTCTGCACTCCTCTCTCTCTCTGCTCTGAGCTGACCATTCTGCCCTCTCTCTCTCGCTCTCTTCTCTGTAGCTGAGCCCCTCTCTCTCTCTCTCGCTCTTGTACTGGCCATTCTGCCTCTCTCTCTCTCTGCTCTGTAGCTGAGCATTCTGCTCTCTCTCTCTCGCTCTGTAGCTGACCATCTGCTCGTCTCTCTCTCTCTCTGTAGCTGAGACCATTTGCTCTCTCTCTCTCTGCTCTGCTAGCTGAGCCCATTCTGCTCTCTTCTTCTCATCTGCTCTGTAGCTGAGCCATTCTGCACTCTCTCTACTCTGCTCTGTAGCTGAGCAGTTCTGCACTCTCTCTATCTGCCTGTAAGCTGAGCAGTTTGCACTATCTCTCGCTAGCTGACCTTCTGCACTCTCTCTACTCTGCTCTGTAGCTGAGCAGTCTGCACTCTCTCTACTCTGCTCTGAGCTGACCATTCTGCCACTCTCTCTACTCTGCTCTTGTAGCAGCATTCTCACTCTCCCTACTCTCTCTGTAGCTGACAGTTCTGCTCTCTCTCTACCTCCTCTCTATTCTCTGTTACTGAGCCCTCTGCTCCTCTCTCTCTCTCCCTCTTCTCTGTAGCTACCCTCTGGTCTCTCTCTCTGTTCTCTTCTGTAGCTGAGCCTCTGCTCTCTCTCTCTGTCTGTTCTGTAGCTGAGCCCTCTGCCTCGCTCTCTCCCTCCTTCTCTGTAGCTGAGCCCTCTGCTCTTCTCTCTCTCCCCTCTCTTTCTCTGTAGGCTGACCCTCGCCTCTCTCTCTCCTTTCTCTACTCTGTAGCGAGCATTCTGCTCTCTCTCTCTCTCTCCTACTCTGTAGCTGAGCCGTTTCTACTCTCTCTCTCTCTCTCTACTCTGTAGCTGAGCCGTTCTTGCTCTCTCTCTCTCCTCTCTGTACTCTGTAAGCTGACCATTCTACTCTCTCCTCTGCTCTGAGACGAGCCATTTGCTCTCTCTCACTCTGCTCTGTAGCTGACCATTCGGCACTCTCTCTTACTCTGCTCTGTAGCTGAGCAGTTCTCCACTCTTTCTCTCTGCGCTTAGCTGAGCAGTTCTGCACTATCTCTCTCTACTCTGTTAGCTGACCCCTCTGCTCTCTCTCTCTCTACTCTGAGCTGAGCAGTTCTGCACTCTCCTCTCCTGCTCTGTAGCTGAGCCCATTCTGCTCTCTGCTCTCTCTCTCTCTCCTCTAGGAACCTCTGCTCGCTCTCTACTTCTGCCTGTAGCTGAAGCCATCTGCACTCTCTCTCTCTCTTGCTCTGTAGCGAGCCATTCTGCCCTCTCTCTCTTCTCTCTGCTCTGTAGCTTGAGCCCTCCTGCTCTCTCTCTCTCTGCCTGAGCTGAGCCATTCGGGCACTCTCTCTCTCTCTGCTCTGTCAGCTGAGCCATTCTGCCCTCTCTCTTCGGCTTCTCTTCTCTGTACTGAGCCCCTCTGCGTCGCTCTTTGCTCGTGTTACTGAAAGCATTTGCTCTCTCTCTCTCTGCTCTGTAGCTAAGCCATTCTGCTCTCCTCTCTCTGCTCTGTAGCTGACCATTCTGCTCTCTCTTCTCTGCTAATGTAGCGGAGCCCTTCTGCTCCTCTCTCTCTACTCTGTACGCTGAGCCATTCTCCCTCTCTCTCTCTCTCTCTGCCCTGTAGCTGAACCCTCTGCTCTCTCTCTCTCTTCTGCAGCTGATCCATTCTGCACTCTCTCTCTCTGCTCTGTAGCTGGAGCCATTCTGCCCTTCCCTCTCCCTTCCTCGGCCCTCCCTTTCTGCTCTTACTAGCCTCTCTCTCTCTCTCTGCTCTCTGTAGCTGAGCATTGCTCTCATCTCTCTCTTGCTCTTAGGCTGACCATCTGCTCTCTCTCTCTCGCCTGTAGCTGGCCATTCTCTCTCTCCTCTTTCTCTCTGTAGCTGACATTCTGCTCCCTCTCTCTGCTCTGTAGCTGAGCCATTTCTGCTCTCTCTCTCTCTGCCTGTAGCTGAGCCATTCGTGCCTCTCTTCTCTTTTTTTCGTTTTACTTCTGTAGCTGAGCCTTCTGCTCTCTCTCTCGTCTCTCTGCTCTGTAGTTGAGCCCTTCTGCGCTCTCTCTCTCTCTCTCTGCTCATGTAGCTGAGCCCTTCTGCTCTCTTCTCTCTCTCTCTGCTCATGTAGCTGAGCCCATTCTGCTCTCTCTCTCTCTACTCTTTAGCTGAGCTTCCTCTCTCTCTCTCTCTCTCTGCTCTGGTAGTGATGCCCTTCTGTCTCTCTCTCTCTCTCTCTTCTCTTGCTGATGGTGGTGTGCTGGCGTCAGAGCGCTCAGAACGCTTGCTCAATCACTCACTCTCCTACTGCGGGCAGCCTCCCCTCCCTTCTGTCCCCCATCTCTCTCGCACACACAATGCAGCTCCAAAGCAGCGCACCACAGCTGCTAGGCTCTTGGCTCTCCTCATTCATCCACCGGTATGGTCGCCTCTGTTCTGCCGTCTTACCACAGTTCGCTATATAAACTCACCCGAAGCTACCGCCCAGCAGGCTTTCTCAACCTTCTGCTCTCCCCCCCTCTCTCTCCTTCTCCTCTCTCGCTCCCTCTCTCTCCCTTTCGCCTCCTCTCTCTCTCTCTTACATTCTCCTCTCTCTTCTCCCCCCTCTCTCTCTCTACGCTCCCTCTCTCTCCCTCCCTCTCTCTCCCTCTCTCTTACCTTCTCTCTCTTCTCCCCCCTTCTCTCTCCTCTCTCTCTTCTCTCTCTCTCTCTCTCTCTGCTCCCTCTCTCTCAGAAGAGTAATGGAGAGGCACCACCATTGTTAGACAAGTCTCAGCCAGAGACAGAAGAGAGAAGCCAAAGCTGCAGACCATAACCTCGGAGCGGCTCTGATTGCGTCCATGACAAGAAGCGCACCGAGAACAGAAGGATTATTATCGTTGACGGTACTTCCGCTCCTCTCGCCGTCTAACTGCTATCTCTTAGTGTTCTCCTGGATTGTCAATGTGGTGATACGTATTTTCTCCACGTCGCTCACTTATTAATTGGGAAACTGTCTGCTGTCTCAAACCGATATTTAGATGTTGCTCCCTTCTGTCAGTCCGCGGGTGTTGCAGCCCCCGCTCTTCTCTCTCTCTCTGACCTAGAGATCTATCGTCTTGGTTCGCCCGGATCACGGCACATTCCATGTCATTCATCCACTCTCTCCGTCTTCTCTCTCTCTCTCTCTCTCTCTTTCCCTTTCTTCCAGTTTTGAGAGATCCCTAGTTCTTCAACCTACACGATCTCATAGAGTTCTGTTTGGGCGTCAAGAACTGAGCAGCTAGTCATCACATGGGGACCTGAACGAACAGTGGTTATTAACGCTAAGAACCAAGGAACGATGTCCAGCAGTAAACCATGAGGGGCTTGGGTCTCGGTCCATGGACTTACGCGACTCATGGGAGCTGAGACTGCAGCGAGGCGGTGTTTAAGATCCAGGAGGACACGGGACATGACGGGGCTCTGTCAACGGCTCAAACATCACCCACAAGAAGGCGAGTCCACACTTCACACCCTCCTCCGTCTTCTCACATCTATGTGTGTGTGGTTTTAATGTTGATGGTGTGTGGTTGTGGTGTGTTTGTTGTGTGTGTGGTGCGTGTGTGGTGTATGTGTGTGTTGTGTGTGAGTGTGTTGTTGTTGTGTGTGTGTTGTTGTTGGTGTGTGTGTGTGTGTGTGTGTGTGTGTGTGTGTTGTGGTGGTGTGGTTGTTGTGTGTGTGATCCCGCCGCTGAGCCATTCTGCACTCTCTCTACTCTGCTCTGTAGCTGAGCAGTTCTGCACTATCTCTGCTCTGTAGCTGAGCCATTCTGCACTCTCTCTACTCTGCTCTGTAGCTGAGCAGTTCTGCACTATCTCTGCTCTGTAGCTGAGCCATTCTGCACTCTCTCTAC
>NW_019943664.1:161478-187784 GCF_002910315.2 Salvelinus sp. IW2-2015 | reverse complement strand
CAGGCAAGGGGTTAACCACAGCACAGAGACCAACAGGCAAGGTTAACCCCTTGCTTGACGACTCAAACTGAATTGTCCCTCTGCTCCATGATCGCTACTTTCTTCTGTCTGAGACTGACATCGTGGAAGTCGTTTGTGGTGACGTCAAAAAGAGGGTTGTTGTACAAAACAAAGTCATCAGTGATTGGATCATCTCTAACCAATCAGAGTATCAAAGCCAATGACGAATTTTCAAAAACACTGCTATACCCAAGTGTGTTCTGGCTCTTGGCCAAACACCACGGTTTCTGCGACCAATCAGACGGTCCAGACTCATTGCGGAGAGAAGAAACGAATGTCCGTCGGCGTAGCGTAACGTTTGGCCGGAGCAAGGAGTCTGGGTAGCCAGACAACTTTGACCCCTGTTAGTGTGCAGTGACATTGCTTTCGTTAGACATTTCCAGAGCCAGCCCCTTCCTCTCGTCCTCATCCTAGCATCTCTCTCTCTCTCTCTGTCTCTCTAAATTAAATTCAAAGGACTTTATTGGCATGGGAAACGTATGTTTACATTGCCAAAGCAAGTGAAATAGATAATAAACAAAAGTGAAATAAACTATTAGAAATGTACAGTAAATATTATACTCACAAAAGTCTCAAAGGGATAGAGATATTTGAAATGTCATGTTATGGCTGTATACAGTGTTGTAATCATGTGGCTCAGGTGGTATAGCTTGGTGCTTGTTGTGGGTTCGATTCCCATGGGTAAAAGTACAGAAAATGTGTCTGCACACTACTGTCAGGCACTCTGGACAAGAGCCTCCGCTAAATGACTGAGATGTAAGTACAAAAAGGATAAGAACAGAAATATTGGTTGTATTTACGTAGGCAGTAGAGGAGGGGACTAAGCATACACTCCTGAGGAGCCCCTTGTTGAGGGTCAGCATTGTGGAGGTGTTGTTGCCTACCCTTACCACCTGGGGCCGGCCAGTCAGCAGATCCAGTTGCAGAGAGAGGTGTTTAGTCTCAGGATCCTGAACTTAGTGATGAGCTTAGAAGGGACTATGGTGTTGAATGCTGAGCTGTAGTCCATGAACAGCATTCTCACGTAGTTATTTCCCCTCCAGGTGGGAGTTTGGCTGTGAGATTGCAACATGTGTGGATCTATTGCGTTGTTTTTCAAATTGGAGTGGGTCTGGGATGATGGTGTTGATTAGTGTCATGACCAGCCTTTTAAAGCACTTTATAATGACATATTTGAGTGCTCCAGGGCGATAATAATTTAGTCAGGTTACCTTTGGACCTCTTGGGAATAGAAACAATGGGTTGAAACATGTTGGTGTGTTTGCTGGGCGGCAGCATAGACTAATGGATAGAGTGTTGCAATAGTAACCGAAAGGTTGCAAGTTCAAATCCCGAGCTGCCCCTGAACAAGGCAGTTTACCCACTGTTCCTAGGCTGTCATTGAAAATAAGAATTTGTACTTAACTGACTTGCCTAGTTAAGTAAAGGTAAAATAAAAAATTGATTACAGACTGGGACAAGGACAGATTGTGAAGACGTGCTATCTGTTTAAACGTTTTGCTCATATCGGCCAGATCACACAGTCATCTGGAAAAACAGAGGCTTTCACGTAAGGCCCAGTGGAATATTCCTTTGAAGCGAGCAACTCGCTTTGTAATCCGTTATCGTCTGCAAGCCCTGCCACATACGACTAGTGTAGTAGCCGGTGTAACAGAATTCCACCGTCCTCCTATATTGTCCTTTTGAAGGGTTTGATGTCTTGGGGTCGTAGTGGGATGTCTTGTACGCGTCGATGTCTGTAGACTTTAGCTCAGCACATCTGTTGCCTGTAATCCCTGGTTTTTGGTTTGGATACGTTCTTATAGTCGCTGTGAGAACGATATCATCTATGCACTTATTGACGAAGCGCGTTACGGTTGTTGGGAACAATGTTATCGGATGAATCCCGGAACATATCCCAGTCTGTACTAGCAAAACAGTCTTGTAGCCTCGAGTCTGCTTCGTCCGACCACTTCCATATTGAGCGCATCACTGGTACTTCCTGTTTGAGCTTTTGTTTGTAATTAGGAAGAAGAAGAAGAATGTAGTCATGGTCAGATTTGCCTAAGGGAGGACGAAGCAGTGCCTTGTGGGTAGAAAAAAAAGTGGTGTAGAGTTTTAGCTGCCCCTAGTGGCTCAGCAGACAGGAAGTGAGGTAGGACGGTTTTATCTCTCACTGCGTTAAAGTCTCCGCCCACCAGAAACGCTGCCTCCGGGTGAGCGGTTTCGTGTTTGTTTATGGCTCCATACAGTTCGTTGAGAGCCAGAGTGGTGTTGGCTTGTGGGAGGAATGTAGACAACCGTGATAATTACAGATGAGAACCCTCTTGGTAGATAACAGGGTCTGCAGCTTACCATGAGGTATTCTATATATGGTGAGGAAAACCTTGAGATCTCCTTCACTAATGAAGCAGCACACCAGTTGATATTTATGAAAAAACTAACTTCTGCACCTTTCCAGTTCCCCAGAAGCTCCCCCCCCCCCCAACCACCAAAAAGTTATTAAACATAATGAAAAGTCACATATATAGCAAAGTGTGTTGAGCTAGTAGACTCCCCAGATTGTGTGTGTGCATACGTGCGCACGTGTGTAGGTGCATGTGTGTGTTAAGCGTATGTTTGTGGTTAGCGGCCCGTATGGTGTGTGATGTAATGCAATTAATGTTGTGACCACAGAAAAATGATTCGTTATTCTGCTGACATGTCAACCAATCTGTCAACATGCTAGCATGGTCTCAATTGGTCCTACTGCTTTTCTTAGTGCATCCCTTAGTACTGAGACCTAGTAGGTCGCCCTCCACCCCAACCCCAGCTCAGCCCAGCCCAGCCCAACCCAACCCAACCCATCCAGCTCAGCCCACCCCAACCCAGCCACCCCAGCCCACCCCGACCCACCCAACCCAACCCAGCCTAGCCCACCCCAGTCCACCCCACCCGACCCAAACCCAGCCCAACCCAACCCAACCCACCCATCCAGCTCAGCCCAACCCAGCTCAGCCAGCTCACCCACCCAGCTCACCCAGCCCAACCCAACCCAGCTCAGCCCAGCCCAACCAGCCCAACACCAGCCCAGCCCAACCCAGCCCAACCCAGCCCAACCCAGCTCAGCCCAACCCAGCTCAGCCCAGCCCAGCCCAACCCAACCCAGCTCAGACCCAGCCCAACCCAGCCCAGCCCAACCGCCAACCCCAGCCCAACCACCTCAGCCCAGCTCAGCCCAATCCCAGCTCAGCCCACCCCACCCCAGCCACCACTATAGAAAAAACCGATTTCAAAAGTGTTCTTCGCCCATGTCCCCATAGAGATAACCGTTTTGGCATTAGCAGTAAGAACACCCTTTTGGTTATCCATAGAGATCCTTTTTCCAAGGTCCCATCTTGAAAACTAATCTTTGGACAAATGTATCTGGATGAAACCAAAAAAAGGCTTTTACCTGGGAGCACAAAAGATGGAGTTACTTAAAGAGCTTTCTTATCCTTATGAGGATACAATGCCGCAGAACCCTTTCCAAGGTTCTAGATTACCACCTTTTCTATCTAAAAGTTGATAGCACCACACCAAGCTCCACTTAACATAACCACAGATTGCCTCATACTAACCAACCCACCGATACTGCTTAGGACGTAGTCTCAAGAGCTACTCCACTAACTATAGTATCGAATAACTCTCAGGTGACTTCATTACTTTATCAACTCACCTACTGAAATCTATTTCCTTACCCAAACTATGCCACACTATTATCCTTCAAGCCTTTGTCTGGGGTAAAAAAAATTATCCTATTCACATCTGTATAGTGTCTACTGCCTCCTAGTTTAACTAGTACTTCTTTCGCCTTGTTATACCTTAAATACTACAACAGAATCAACATAAATTCCTGAAAGTGAACTTAACATCAAAATACGATTGAATAAAGCATGCGTCTCACCAGACCATATTCTAAAGAAGACACTGATGAATATATCGAAACAACCCAGACTTTCGCACAAACTCCACAGAATATATCATATGTCAGCTCATCTACCTTATACGAACTCACTATTTATAAATCAACAGTCACTGTAGTACCATTATCTCAGCTTTCGACCAGAGTGACCAATTTACCTATCAGCTAACCAGGTCGACTTAGAGTATTAGTATTAGGATCACTAGATAGTAGTCCACTATACCGTACACAGGCATGATACAAGCAGTTAGTAGTATACAGATGACGTACAATCTGCTAGAGACCGGAAGTTTCCAAGGCTAATCAAAAGGAATCACTGTACCGTTAAGGTAATCTACACTAGATTAGTGCATATCCCCAATGTCTGTTGAGCACATATCTAGATATGCTGGCTGCGAGTAGTTGATCCTCTATAGACAACGACTAGACTAGGTTACCTAACGTCAGGTGCACATAGACTGCAGGTCCCTCAACACCGTCCTACTGCGTTCATGAGTCAGCCAGATGCTTAGTTAGTAGGAGTCACACAGTAGTTATCAAGATAGTTCACTAAGAGTAGTTAGTCAGTAGAAGTCACTACGAGGTAGTAGTATATAAGCGCAACTAGAGTAGGATCAGTAGTAGGAGTGTCACTACGAGTAATAGTTCAGATGTGCACATCAGATGTAGTATTAGTATCAAGTGCGGTTCACTTAAGGTAGTTAAGTAGTAGAGTCACGAGAAGGTAAATACTAATGCGTCGAGGGCTCACTAGATATAAGTCAGAATAGATCCTAGTAGTAAGATTATAGTAAGGTGGGACACTTATTAGGATTGAAATCAGGGTGTGGTGTCATGAGAAACAAGCATCAGTAAGTGTAGTCATTGTCTGCTTAAAGTCTACAGTTACAATGATCTGAGCAGTATCCTCCAGCTGACATAGTCCCTGAATTAACTGTTCTGTATATAACATCTGTAGTCTATTCTCCGTCTTCGTCCTAACCATCCGTCCACCTCCAGTCCCTCTATATTCCTTGTCACTATACCTCCGCATCTCCTCCATCGATCGCCAGTGTTCACCACAAGTTCCACGTGATCTAATAATCCCAACCCGAGTCCATGGTCCAGATCCGTTTACGAACCCTCACCGTCCTGCCTCACAAACAAAACTGTAAAAACGTCCCCATTCTCCCCATCGCCCTCCTTCGCACTCTAACCCACTCCAGACTCCCCTCTCCCGTCATCTCCACTCTTATCTCCAATTCCCTCTCTCTTGTCTCTCCATCTCCCTCTCTCTAATTCTCCATCCTCTCCTCCTCTCTTGCTCTCCATCCCTCCTCTCCTCTGCCTCCTCCCTTCTCTGTCTCTCATCCTCCTCTCGCTCTCTTTTCTATTCTGTGATGGCCTTCCACATCTCACCGAGAACACATCCTATCATTAACAGACTATTTCCTTTAGACTGTGTTGTACATCCAGCCTAGAACCCTACATCCCAGCCTAGAACATTACATCCCAAGCCTAGAACACCTACATCCAGCCTAGAAACCCACATCCCAGCTAGAACATTACATCCAGCCTAGAACATTACATCCAGCTAGAACTACATCCCACCTAGAACCTACATCCCAGCCTAGAACCCTACACTCCACACTAAGCAACCCTACATCCCAGCCTAGAACCCTACATCCAGCTAAACCAACCTACATCCCAGCCTAGACCCCCAACTACACACACACACACACACACACACACAACACACACACACAACACATTTATTTTACTATAGTGGTGGGACAAACAATGATTCCCATTCAAAATCCATTTTCCCTAACTCTATAGCTAACCCTAACCCTTAATCAACCTTAACCCCTAACCCGACCCTGAATCTTACCCTAACTTTCTAACAACCCTAATTGAACCCTAAACCAACCCCTAAGCCTAAAATAGCCTTTTCCCTGTGTTCAGCCTCTACACTGCAGGCACGTTCGATTCGGTTGGAGGGGCATGCTCCCTCTCTGTCTCCTGAAGTCATGATCAGCCTTGCTTTCTTTGATTCGTTGTGAGAGAGACTTTATTTTCCTGGCACACACTCATGCAGGCTCTCACCTTCTCCTATGTAGGCTGTTCACTAAAGTTGTTGTAATCAGGCTACCTCTGTTGTGTTGTCTGAAGACAATTGATGATTGAGTACAGGGAGGGCGTAGCACGAACCACAAAGGTGTATTTCCTACCTTCACCACCTGGGGCGGCCCGTCAGGAAGTCCAAACCCAGTTGCACAGGGCAGGGTTCAGACCCCAGGCCCCGAGCTTAGTGATAGCTTGGATGGTACTATGTTGTTGAAAGGTGAACTATAGTCAATGAAACAGCATTCTTACATAGGTATCCTCTTGTCCAGGTGGTATAGGCTGTTGGGTGGTATGCAAATTGCAGTGGACTAGGTGTCGGGGTAAGGGAGGCGACACCTCCTTTGCAATAGTTATATAGTTGATAAGGCTTTTGATTGTTCCTGTAGAATGTTGTCCACTCCTCTTCAATGGCTGTGTGAAGTTGCTGGATATTGTGGGGACCTGGAACAGGCTTTCCTACACGTCGATCCAGAGCATCCAAACATGCTCAATGGGTGACAGGTCTGGTGAGTATGCAGGCCATGGAAGAACTGACATTTTCAGTTTTCCAGGAATGTTGTACAGATCCTTGCAACATGAGCCCGTGCATCATGCTGAAACATGAGGTGGCAGTCACTGCCCTGGTGGACGTTCTTGCAGTCACTTGCCCTGCTGGATTCCTGCATCATACTGAACTGGATGTTCCTGCAGTCACTGCACTGTGGATGTTCCTGCAGTCACTGCCTGGTGGACTTCCTGCAGTCACTGCACCTGGTGGAACGTTCCTGCAGTCACTCCCTGCTGGCTTCCTCATCACTGCTGACCCCTGCTGGATGTTCTGCAGTCACTGCACGCCGTGGACGTTCCTGCAGTCACTCACTGCTCACCTTCCTGCAGTCACTGCACTGTGGTACGTTCCTGCAGTATCTGCCCTGGTGGACGTTCCTGCAGTCACTGCACTGTGGACGTCCTTTGCAGTGCACGTGTACCGGTGGACGTCCTGCAGTCACTGCACCGGTGGACGTTCCGATCACGCACTGTTCGTGACGTTCCTGCAGTCACGCACTGGTGGACTTACTGCAGTCACTGCACAGGTGGATGTTCCTGCAGTCACACGTACCGTGGACTTCCTGAGTCACGCACTGTGGACGTTCCTGCAGTCACTGTACCGGTGGACGTTCCTGCACTCACTGCACTGATGGACATTCCTGCAGTCAGCATGCCAATTGTGTGTCCCCTCAAAACTTGAGACATCTGTGGCATTGAATTGTGTTCAAAACGGCACATTTTAGATTGGCCTGTAATTGTCCCCAGCACATGGTCCGCCCATGTAAATATCCTGCTGTTTAATCAGCTTCTTGATAGGCCACGCCTGTCAGGTGGATGGATTATCTTGGCAAAAGAGAAATGCTCACTAACAGGAATGTAAACCAATGTGTGCACAAAATTTGAGAGAAAAAAAGCTTTTTGTGTTTATGGAACATTCCTGGGATTTTTTTTATTTCAGCTCATGAAACATTGAACCAACTCTTTACATGATGTGTTTATATTGTTGTTTTGAATAGAGCCGGTAAGGCACCGGTCAAAGGAAGTGCACTATATAGGGAATAGGGTGTCAAAAGAAGTGCACTATATAGGGAATAGGGTGTCAAAAGAAGTGCACTATTAGGGAATAGGGTGCCATTTGGGACAAAGGCTCTATGCTGTCTGGATGACCTTGAGGGAGCTGTGTGGTTCCTGTTGTAGTGTGACACAGAAAGACAAGCAGTTCTGTTCTGGCTCTAGTGGACGAGGCTACACTCTCCCTTGGAGGAGATACCCTTACCCCCTTACTACCTACTACCCTTACCCCCTTACTACCTACTACCCTTACCCCCTTCCTACCTACTACCCTTACCCCCTTCCTACACTCTCCCTTGGAGGAGATATTATAGCACACACAAGCTATTTCAGATGTAAACTGTACCCTTCCTTTAGTTACAGCAGCCAACCTACTGGTAGTACTACCTACTACCGTGTCCTCGTGAATATATATATATAGAAAGAGAGAGAGAGAGAAAGGCCATCTTGTAAATAGATCGAGAGAGAGAGACCCTTTGAATTGAACAGAGAAAGAGGAAGGCCCCTGCATGTAGGCTAGACGAGAGGGTGGCTGACAGGTCTTACAGAGTGTGTTGGACAGTGTGGTGGCATAGAGTGTTTTGTAGGCATTGACAGGTGGAAGGCGCAGTGTAAAGTATGACAGCTGATTCATCGCCTTCCGTCTCCCTGTGATGTATGTGCAGTGTGGTGAGCAGGTCCGAGCTGGCGCTGGGTGGTTCTCAGCCGCCAATTACAGTCACGACTACAGAACAGCCGTCTGAGGAGCTGCCTGGCTTGACGTTTAAACAGCAGGATGAGTGTCTGCTCTGTAGTGGAGAGAGAGGGGAGGGGGGGAGAAGGGAGAATGGAGAGGAGAAGGAGAGACGGGAGAGGAGAGACGGGAGAGGAGAAGGAGGAGGGAGAGGAGAGAAGAAGGAGAGACAAGGACAGGAGAGTGAAGGGAGAGACAGGGGAGGAAAGAAGGAGAAAGGGGGGAAGGAGAAGAGAGAGACGGAGAAGGAGAGAAGGGGAGAGACGGGAGAGGCAGAAGGAGAGACGGGGGGAAAGGAAGACGGGAAGGAGAGGGAAGGGAAGAGACGGGAGAGGAGAGGAGAGAGGAGAGACGGAGAGAGAGAGGGAGAGGAGAGGAGACAGGAGAGGAGAAAGGGGAGAGACGGGAGAGGAGAGGAGAAGGGGAGAGACGGGAGAAGAGAAGGGAAAGATGAGAGGGGAGAGACGGATAGAGAGGAGAAGAGAGAACGGAGAGAGGAGAAGGGGAAAGATGGGAGAGGAGAAGGGAAGGAAGATGGAGAGGAGAACGGGAGAGGAGAGGAAGAAGGGGAGAGACGGAGAGAGAGGAGAAGGGAGAGAGGAGGAAAGGGAGAGAGGAGAGAGGAGAAGGGAGAGACGGGAGGAGAGGAGAGAGACGGGAGAGAGAGAGAAGGGGAGAGACGGGAGAGGAGAAGGGGAAATTGAGGGAGAACGGGAGGGAGAAGGGGAGAACGGTGAGAGAGAAGGGGAAGACGGGAGAGGAGAGACGGGAGAGAGAGACGGGAGAGAGAGACGAGAGGAGAAGGGGAAAGATGGGAGGGGAGAGACGGGAGAGATGGGAGAGAGAGGAAGATGGAGGAGGGGAGAGACGGGAGAGGAGAGACGGGAGAGGAGAAGGGAGAGACGGGAAGACGGGAGAGGAGAAGGGAGAAACTGGGAGGAGAGGAGAGAGAAGAGAAGTAGGACGATAGGAGAGAGAAGGGAGTATAATACAATTAAATAATTTGTAACATGCTTGGTAAACAACCAGTGATAGATAACAGTGAAAGTCTTACGGCTGGTCGAATATGTGACAGGAATAAATACACAGTGAATAACAATAACGAGTAAAAGTCAAACATGGTTATATTACAGAGACCAGGTAATAACATGCTATAACAGTAGGAGTACCAGTTATACCATGTATTATATACAGAAGTACCAGGTAATACATGACTAATACAGGGAGTACCAGAGGTAAAACATGCTGCATATACAGGGATACCATCGGGTGATAAAATGACTATAACAGGGAGTACCAGGTGATAAAAGACTATATAACAGGAGTACCAGTAGTATAAAATGACTACATACAGGGATACCAGGTAATAACTATATACGGTCAGTAATAGACATGGCTATAAGGAGTAACCAGTAATAACATGGTATATACAGGAGTACCAGTAATAACATGGCTATATACAGGGAGTACCAGGTGATAACATGGCTATATACAGGAAGTACCAGTAATAACATGGCTATATACAGAAGGTACCAGGTAATAACATGTAATATATACAGGAAGTACCAGAGTAATAACATGGCTATATACAGGGAGTACCAGTATTAACATGGTTATATACAGGAGTACCAGTATAACATGGCATATAACAGGGAGTACCAAGTAATAACATGATGCATATACAGGAAGTACCAGGTAATAATATGCGATATACAGGGAGTACAGGTAATTAATATGCTATATACGGGAGTACCAGTAATAACATGGCTATAATACAGGAGACCAGTAATAACATGCTATATACAGGAGTACCAGTAAATAACATGCCTAATAACAGGGAGTACCAGTATAACATGGCTATATACAGGGAGTACCAGTAAAACATGGCTATATACAGGGGAGTACAAGTAATAACATGGCCATATACAGGAGTACCAGGTAATAACATGCTATATACAGGGAGTACCAGGTAATAACATGGCTATATACAGGGAGTATCAGGTAATAACATGGCTTTATACAGGAGTACCAGTAATAACATGGCTAAATACAGACGTACCAGTAATAACATGGTTATATACAGGAGTACCAGGTAATAACATGGCGATACAGGCCGAGTACAGTATAACATGTAATTACAGGGATACAGGGAGTAACAGGGCTATATACAGGAGTACAGGTAATACATGGCTAATTACAGGAGATCACCAGTCAGATAGCCAAGTCGATGTACAGGGTACAATGTGGTAACATGTCTCTTAAATACAGGGATACCAGTACCGTGCAGGGGTACGAGGTTATTGAGGTAGCTATGTAAATATAGTAAGATGTAAAGTTGATTAGGCAACAGGATAGACAATAGACAGTAGCAGGAGCGTATGTGCTGAGTGTAAATGCCGTGTATGTGTGTGTACTCAGTATTCTTATGTGCGTTATGTGTGGTGTGTGTGGGCGTATGTATGTGTAGTGTGTGGTGGTGTGTGGGTATGCTGTGGTGTACGTGTTGATGTGTTGTGTGATGGTGGTGTGTGTGTGTGTGTGTGCTGTGGTGTGTGGTGTGTGTGTGGTGTGGTGTGTGTGTGTGTGTGTGTGTGTGTGTGTGTTGTGTGTGTGTGTGTGGTGTGTGTTGGCGTATGTAGTTGTGTACATTGTGTGTGTGTCGTGTTGAAACTGAAATATTTAATGTACAATCGTCCTTTTTAAACCTCTGAAATATAATATTTTACTATTTAGCTCAACATTAAATGACTTTCCCAACAGATAGAGCATGACTTCCCAACAGATAGATGCAGCGTGACTCCCCAACAGATAGAGCAGCATGACTTACCAACAGATAGAGCAGCATACTCACCAACAGATAGAGCAGCATGCTTCACCAACAATAAGCAGCATGACTTCACCAACAGATTAGAGCAGCGATGACATTCACCAACAGACTAGGCAGCATGACTTCACCACAATGAGCAGCAGACTTCACCACAGAGAGAGCAGCAATGACTTCACCAACAGCATCGAGAGCATGCTTCACTACAGATAGAGGCAGCACTGACTTCACCAACAGATAGAGCAGCATGACTCACCAACAGATAGCAGCATGACTCACCAACGATAGAGCAGCGTGACTTCACCAACAGATAGAGCAGCATGACTTCACCAACAGATAGAAGCAGCATGACTCTCACCAACAGATAGAGCAGCATACTTCACCAACAGATAAGCAGCATGACTTCAACCAACAGATAGCAGCATGGACTTCACCAACAGATAGAGCAGCATGACTTCCACAACAGCTATGAGCAGCATGACTTCACCAACAGATTACAGCAGCATGACTTCCAACAGATAGAGCCAAGCAGTACTTCACCAACAGATAGAGCAGCAGCGTGACTTCACCAAACCATACATAGAGCAGCGTGACTTCACCAACAGATAGGCCAGCTGACTTCACCAACAGAAGTAGAGTCAGCGTGACTTCACCAACAGATACCAGCCAGCAATAGACTTCCACCAACAGAATTAGAGCAGCGCGTGACTTCACCAACAATAGAGCAGCATACTTCCCAAAAGAGCACTGCTGACTTCACCAACAGATTAGAGCAGCATGACTTCAACCACAAGATAGAGCAGCGTGACTCTCACCAACAGATAGAGCACGTGACTTCACCATACAGAGGTATGAGCCAGATGACTTCACCAACAGAAAGCAGCATGACTTCACCAACAATAGAGCAGCATGCGATGAAGTTGGGAAACTATGTACATTGGACAGACAAGTGATGTGTTTGGTGCGACATGCCACTGTTATTTTGGCGGGGTGAGAGTCTTGTTGTTATTGACATTATCTGAGATTAGGTCCACAGAATATACCCGGGAGTGAGGGCTCCTATAAGAGATTTGAAGTCTTGAACTTCAGAGGTTTGCTAAAACTTCGGACCAGAGCTAGCTTGATAATGACTAACTTGCGCCAGAGCGCTAGACCTTGATAATGACTGACGTCGACAGAGCTAGCCCTTGATAAATGACAACTTCACCAGAGCTAGCCCTTGATATACTACGTCGCCAAAACTGCCCTTATAATGATAACGTCGGACAAGACCTACCTTGATATAATGACTGACGTCGGACCAGAGCTACCCTTGATAATGACTGACGTCGACCAAGCTAGCCCTTGATAATGACTGAACTCGGACCAGAGCTAGCCCTTGATAATGACTAACGTCGACCAGAGCTAGCCTGATTAATGACTGACGTCGATCCAGAGCTAGCCCCTGATAATGACTAACTCAGACAGACTATGACCTTGATAGACTGACGTCGACCAGAGCTAGCACTTGATAATGACTAACTTGGACCAGAGCTACCCTCATAATGACGAGCTCGGACCAGAGCTAGCCCTTGATAATGACTAACGTTCGACCAGAGCTAGCCCTGATAATGACTACAGTCGGACCAGAGCTAGCCTCTGATAATGAACTGACGTCGGACCAGAGCTAGCCCTTTATAATGACTGACGTCGGACCAGAGCTAGCACCTTGTATAATGACTGACGTCGGACCAGAGCTAGCCCTTGTGATAATGACTACGTCGACCAGAGCTAGCCCTTTGATATATGACTGACGCTCGGACCAGAGCTAGCCCTGATAATGACTGACGTCGACCAGAGCTAGCCCTTGATAATGACTGACGTCGGACCAGAGCTAGCCCTTTGATAATGACTAACGTGACCAGAGCTAGCCCTTATAATGACTACGCGACCAGAGCTAGCCCTTGATAAGACTGACGTCGGACCAGAGCTAGCCCCTGATAATGACTAATCGATCGGTAACCAGAGCTCGCCCTTTGATAATGACTGACGTCGGACCAGAACTAGCCCTTGATAATGACTACGTTCGGACCAGAGCTAGCCCTTGATAATGACTAACGTCGGACCAGAGCTAGCCCTTGATAATGACTTGACGTCGACCAGAGCTAGCCCTGATAATGACTACGTCGACCAGAGCTAGCCCTTGTAATGACTATGTCGGACCAGAGCTAGCCCTTGATAATGACTAACGTCGGACACAGAGCTAGCCCTTGATAAGCACTAACGTCGACCAGTAGCTAGCCCTTGATAATGACTGACGTCGACCAGAGCTAGCCCCTTGATAATGACTAACGTCGACCAGAGCTAGCCCTTGATAATGACTGACGTCGGACCAGAGCTAGCTACTGATAATGACTGACGCTGACCAGAGCTAGCCCTTATAATGACGGACGTCGACCACGAGCATCCTTGATAAATGACTTCTCTAGTTCAACCCTTGGTTGGATTTCAGTGTAGTATGTATGAGTTGGTGTGTAGAGTCCAGTGTTTGTGCGAGTCCACACAATGATATAAAAAGGTCAATTCAGGTATCCAGAAGAGGAGAGGGGGAGAGTAGAGGGTATTCTCCAAGCTCAGTAATTCAGGACTGTAGACGGTGGTCAAAAAGAGTGGGTAAATTCCTGGTTGCCCGGCTCGCGTGAAAATCATTTTAATGCATTCTTCTGCAAAAGGTGGGTCAACGGGGGCAACAATAAGGTGGTGTCAACGTGGGCAACAAAAGGTGGGGGCAAACTGGGTGGGCAAAAAAAGGTGGGTAAACTGACAGGTTGGCCTATACTGTTGACACATGAATCAGTAGTTTAGTTTTGCATATATAGCATTGACATGAAATCAAGATGAAAGGAGCTGAAACAAGCCACCTATGAATCCCCACATTCAGTTTCTGTCTCTGTTGCTTGCCACCTGGCCATCCAGAATCACGACAACTCACAGACTTCTGCCCATTGAAGTTGGTTTTTTTTGTTATGTTGACAGCTAACCATCATATGCTCATTCTATGTTTCAGCTATCCATCTATAGTTTATCTATTCTTCAGCTATCCATCCTATATGTCATTCTATGTTTCAGCTATCCCATCTATTGGGTCATTCTATGTTTCAGCTCTAACCATCTATATGGTCATTCTATGTTTCAGCTATACATCTATATGGTCATTCTATTTTCAGCTATCTATCTATATGGGTCATTCTATGTTTCAGCTATCCACTCTATATGGGTCATTCTATGTTTCAGTCTATCCCATCTATATGGTCATTCTATGTTTCAGCTAACCATCTATATGGGTCATTCTATGTGTTCAGCTATACTATCTATATGCGGTCATTCTTGTCAGCTATACTCATCTATATGGTCATCTATGTTTCAGCTATCCCTCATATGGGTCATTCTATGTTTCAGATATACTATCTATATGGTCATCCATTCTGTTTCAGCGTTATACTAATTCATATAGTGGTCATCTGCTGTGTTCAGTCGTATCACATTCTTATATGGTCACATCTATGTTTTTCAGCTATCCCATCTATATGGGTCCTTCTATGTTTCAGCTATCACTCTATATGGGTCATTCTATGTTCAGCTATACTATCTATATGGGTCATTCTTGTTTCAGCTATCATCTATATGGTCGGTCATTCATGATTTCAAGTATCCCATCTATATGGCATTCTATGTTCAGCTTCTATACACATCTACTATGGTCATTCTGGTTCAGCTATACTATCATATATGGGTCAATCTATGTTCAGCTATCCCATCTATATGGGTCATTCTATGTTTCTGCTATCCCATCTATATGGGTCATTCTATGTTTCAGCTAACCCCTCTATATGGGTCATTCATGTTCAGCATACTATCTATATGGCATTCTGTTTTCAGCTATTCACTATACTAGGGTAATCTATTTCAGCATCCATCTATATGGTCATCTATTTTCAGCTATCCCATCTATATGGGTCATTCTATGTTTCAGCTATACCATCTATATGGCATCTATGTTTCAGCTAACCGCTATATGGTCATTCTATGTTCAGCTATCCCATCTATAGGGTCATTCTATGTTTCAGCTATCCCATCTCTATGGTCATATCTCATGTTTCAGCTATCCATCTACTCTATGGGTCATCTATGTTTCATCCATTCTCTATGGGTCATTCTATGTTTCAGTTATCCATCCTATAGGGGCATTCTATTTTTCAGCTATCCCATCTATATGGGTGCATTCTATGTTTCAGCTATCCCAATCTATATGGGTCATTCTATGTTTCAGCTATCCCATCTCTATGGGTCATTCTATGTTTCAGCTATCCCATCTCTATGGGTCATTCTATGTTTCAGCTAACCCATCTATATGAGCCATTCTACAGAAGTGGTGCAAATTTGGGATTGTGAAAAAATATTCACACTTATGCCAGGTAGACATACAGTATATACTGCTCACACAGTTTGTGTGGCATATTTGAAATATTTGCTTAAATTCCTTACCACGCCAATAGATGTGTCACTACTGAAACAGTGAAAGGTTACTACAAAGGGAGAACCATGCACAGTAGTGATCATTAAGCTTCTGTTACATACACATTTTACAATTCTCTTTACCATATCAAATTACCAAATTATAAAAAAACTTTTTTCAAAACCTTTTTTCAAAACTTTTAAATTGTATTTAGAGAAATCTCATCTCTATAGTTCTCTGTAAAATGTTCAACGTTGATTGTATGAATCTGAAACTAGTTGATTGAATTACTTATGCGTTTAATTAATTATTCTTTTAGATGTTTAAATTATCACTTTACATATCTTTATTTTGCCAAAATAAGTTGTTTCTGTGTCGATCATACAGATAAATGGAGGACCATATGGATATATATTTAAAAACTATTATTTATCTCGGCAAGTCAGTTAAGAACAAATTCTTATTTTATAATGACGGACAACCTCGGCCAATTGGGACTCCCGATCACGGCCGGTTGTGATACAGCCCGGGATCGAACCAGGGTCTGTAGTGACACCTCTAGCACTGAGATGCATTGCCTAAGATCGCTACGCCGCTCGGGAGCCTTAATTCATCTTAGTACAGACATTGCCATTGAGGGCTTCCACCATTTAAAAGTAGTCAACTGGGTGGGGATTTCTATTGGTTGGGTATGATCAGAGAGCATTGTCTTCTGCAAATTGGGTTGCCTATGGATTGTTAACCAAAGACTAAGGTAATATCCAGGAGCCGAGACCAAGATTTATACTTCGACATTGGTCCCAAGACCCAGATCCAGTCCCAGTCCCAGATCCAGTCCCAGACCCAGACCCAGACCCAGATCCAGATCCAGACCTAGACCCAGATCCAGACCCAGACCCAGACACCGACCCAGATCCAGACCCAGAGAGTTGAGGCCATGACAAGTTGAAGACCAAAGTTATGAGGTCTTGATTGATCTCAAGACAGTTTATTACAGTACAGTAGAGTACATCCATGGGCCCTTTCTTAAATTGAAAGAAACTCAAGTAGAGGAAACTTGAGTACAGTACTGTGCAGTATAGTAGAGTACAGTACAGTTTATTACAGTAGAGTTTATTACAGTAGAGTACAGTAGAGTACAGTACAGTTTATTACAGTACAGTTTATTACAGTAGAGTACAGTAGAGTACAGTACAGTAGAGTACAGTAGAGTAGAGTACAGTACAGTTTATTACAGTACAGTACAGTAGAGTACAGCACAGTACAGTAGAGTACAGTAGAGTAGAGTACAGTACAGTTTATTACAGTACAGTACAGTAGAGTACAGTACAGTACAGTAGAGTACAGTACAGTACAGTAGAGTACAGTAGAGTAGAGTACAGTACAGTTTATTACAGTAGAGTACAGTAGAGTACAGTACAGTAGAGTACAGTAGAGTACAGTACAGTTTATTACAGTAGAGTACAGTACAGTAGAGTACAGTACAGTACAGTAGAGTACAGTACAGTACAGTACAGTACAGTAGAGTAGAGTACAGTACAGTTTATTACAGTACAGTTTATTACAGTACAGTAGAGTACAGTAGAGTACAGTAGAGTACAGTAGAGTACAGTACAGTTTATTATAGTACAATAGAGTACAGTAGAGACGTGTTTTGTTTTGGCCCAATAGATTTTAATGTTTGGGCTCTTGGAGGGTTGGAGCCCCCTGCTGGCTATGCATCTCAATACTCTACACATTTTCCTGAAGTTGTCCACTACCCACATGGTGGTCCTCTGTAGCTCAGTTGGTAGAGCATTGTGAAAGCAACTTTAAAATTGAGATAGCACAGGCAGCGCCATTGAGGCTGTCACAGACTCCATAATGGCACAAGATACAAAGATAAGAACTCTATATATCTCTATGGTGGCAATTCTTTCTGTTGTGACCTTTTCGGTTTGGACAATTTATACCTGTCAGCTTTCTCCTGATTTACCTTTTTGCTCTGTGGTGTAGGCCTACAGCCAGGAACAGCCAGGAACAAGTCAAGCTCCAACCTCTGCCATTAGAACAACACATTTATCAACTTCACTGTTATTTCGGTATTCAGGAAGTCACCTCTATTGTGGTATACAGGAAGTCACCTCTATTCCACTCCTTCCGTGGACTCCAACTGCTCTTAAATGCAAATCAAACTAAATGCATGCACTTCAACCGATCGTTGCCCGCACCCGCCCGCCCGCCCGTCTAGCATCACTACTCTGGACGGTTCTGACTTAGAATACGTGGACAACTACAAATACCTACAGTAGGTGTCTTGGTTAGACTGTAAACTATCCTTCCAGGCTCACATTAAGCATCTCCAATCCAAAATGAAATCTAGAATCGGCATCCTATTTCGCAACAAGCATTCTTCATTCATGCTGCCAAACATACCCTCGTAAAACTGACTATCCTACCGATCCTCGACTTCGGCGATGTCATTTACAAAATAGCCTCCAACACTCTACTCAGCAACTTGGATATAGCCTATCACAGTGCCATCCGTTTTGTCACCAAAGCCCCATATACTACCCACCACTGCGACCTGTATGCTCTCGTTGGCTGGCCCTCGCTTCATATTCATCGCCAAACCCACTGGCTCCAGGTCATCTATGAGTCTTTGCTAGGTAAAGCTCCAACTTATCTCAGCTCACTGGTCACCATAGCAGCACCCGTAGCACGCGCTCCAGCAGGTATATTTCACTGGTCATCCCCAAAGCCAACTCCTCCCTTGGCCACCTTTCCTTCCAGTTCTCTACTGCCAATGACTGGAATGAATTGCAAAAATCACTGAAGCTGGAATCTTATATCTCCCTCACTAACTTTAAGCATCAGCTGTCAGAGCAGCTACCGATCATTGCACCTGTACACAGCCCATCTGTAAATAACCCACCTAACTACCTCATCCCCATATTGTTCTTTTTTTTCTTCTCCTTTGCACCCCAGTATCTCTACTTACACATCATCATCTGCACATCTATCACTCCAGTGTTTAATTGCTAAATTGTAATTATTTCACCACATTGGCCTATTTATTGCCTTACCTCCTCCCTAATCTTTCTACATTTGCACACACTGTATACATATCTTTCTATTGTGTTATTGACTGTACTTTTGTTTATGTGTAACTCTGTTGTTTGTGTCGCACTGCTTTGCTTTATCTTGGCCAGGTCGCAGTTGTAAAATGAGAACTTGTTCTCAACTGGCCTACCTGGTTAAATAAAGGTGAAATAAAAAATAAATAAAACATTGTTTATTGTGGTATACAGGAATTCACCTCTATTGTTATTTTGGTATACTGTGGCATCTAGTGCTGAGAGATTAACCAACATTATTAAACAACATTATATGTTGTGGCAGAAGGCAGGGAGAGGTGAGGGGAGTGGATATTGAGGGGAGATGTCTTGCAGCCCGCTGGTTCCACCCCCGAGCCTTCTATGGACTTCCTGTCCCAACGAGGCCAGGGAGTGCTTGGGGATAAAAGAGGAAACGGCATGCACAAAGGAGCAGAGAATGAAAAGTGGGAGACGACCCCGAAGCTAAAGAAGCCTGGGAACAGCAACCGTCGCCCCACCGAACATTGGTGGAGCACTTAGGAGACATGAGTGATCGGATGGCAACACTGTGGCCCCTGGAACACATGCTGGAGGTCCAGGAGGCCCAAGCGCGGGTACAACAGAGGGGCACAACAAAGGGACTTTCAGCCAGGCAATGCATCTCAGTGCTAGAGGTGTCACTACAGACCCTGGTTGGTGTTGATCCCCACCTCAGAATGTAATTTTTTGGCCGGATGGAACGGGCCATTTGAAGTCCTTGAGAAGGTGGGTGAAGTTAACTATAGGGTCAAACAGCCAGGACGTAGGCATCTGACCCAGATTTACCATGTGAATTTGCTGAAGAAATGGACGTGATGTACTCTACTCTATTTCCCCGAAGAAGGCTACCACAGAGACCGAGCCGGCCAATGGGGGAGCAGCTGAGCCAAGCCCAGAAGCAGGAGTTGAGGGAGTTGGTCGGCCGAAACCAGGATGTGTTCTCCAGTGAACCAGGACACACCGATCTGGTACAGCACAGAATCATCATGAACCCGGTAAAAGGGTGAAGTTGAGGCCCTACCGGAAGCAAGGAGAGAGTCTGTCAGGACCGATGTAAAAATGATGTTGGAAGCTGATATAATCGAAGAGTTGAATAGTGAGTGGTGCAGCCCCATAGTGTTGGTGTAGAAACCAGACGCACCATTCGCTCTGTAATGATTTTAAAAAGGTAAATTAAATCTCAAAGTGAGACACCTACCCCATGCCCCGAATTGATGAATTAATCGAACGGCTAGGGACCGCCCGATTTATCAGCACGCTCGACCTGACGAAGGGTTATTGGCAGGTGCCCTTAGCTCCCAAGGCTAGGGAGAAAACTGCTTTTGCAACCCCAGATGGTCTGTTCCATTACAAGAAGTGGACTGCTGCCCCGGCCACCTTCCTGAGGTTGATCTACCGGGTTCTCCGACCCCATCGGAAGTACGCGGCGGCATACATCGACGATATTGTGATACAATGGGAGCGAGTGGGAGTCGCATCTAAACCAGGTGCGCGCGGTATTGTAGGCCTTACGGGAGGCGGGGCTAACAGCGATCCCAAAGAATTGTCAGCTTGGCCTGCGGGAGTACCTGGGGTACACGATCGGGAGGGGATGTGTCAAACCCCAGGTGATGAAAGTGGAGGCGTTTCTGGACTGGCCCCGACCCCTCACCAAGAAACCGCTACGAACGTTTGTGGGGTTGACTAGTTACTACCGGAGATTTATCCCCCACTTTGCCTCCCTAGCCAGCCCCCTGACAGATCTGACCAGGAGCCGTCTGCCCGCCCAGGTGTCGTGGACCGAAGAGATAGAGAAAGCCTTCCAGGACCTAAAGGGAGTCCTGTGTTCTGGACCCGTGCTGGTGACCTTGGACCTTTCCAAACCGCTGGCGGTACAGACCGATGCATCCGAAACAGGGTGCCGTCCTATCACAGCTACAAGAAGGCGAGGAACACCCAGTCGTATACATTAGCTGGAAGTTGTTGCCGTGGGAACAAAGATATTCCACGGTGGAGAAAGAATGTCTAGCGATTAAGTGGCCTCTGGAAACGCTGAAGTATTTCTTATTGGGACGGCACTTCACCATCGTAACAGACCACCACTGGTTTGGATGTCACGGACGAAGGACGGTAACACCCGCTAGTTCCTATCTTTACAGCCCTTTGCTTTCTCTGTCGTCCACAGATCAGGTGCAGCCCATGGAAATGCCGACGCCCTCTTCAGGAGGGATGCTCTAGGGAGCTGGACTGCCCATCCTTCCCGGTCGGAGCTGAGGGTGGGGGTGTGTGGCAGACGGCAGGGAGAGGTGAGGGGAGTAGTCATTGAGGGGAGATATCTTGCAGACTCCACCCCCGAGCCTTCTATGGACTTCCTGTCCCAACGAGGCGAGGGAGTGCTTGGGGATAAAAGAGGAAGCGGCACAAAGGGGCAGAGAGAAAAACCTGGTCACCATAGCAGCACCCGTAGCACGCGCTCCAGCAGGTATATTTCACTGCTCATCCCCAAAGCCAACTCCTCCCTTGGCCACCTTTCCTTCCAGTTCTCTACTGCCAATGACTGGAATGAATTGCAAAAATATGAAGAGTTGGAAAAGAGAGAGCGATACCTGGACTGTCGGATTACCCCCTTTGTGTTCCCGAACCGGATTTATTGAGGACCCGAGTTCTAGGATTACCCCCTGGAGAATGGAACGGACAACGAGAACGGCTTGTGGGCTGTGAAGCGGTGAATTCCCCCCTCTTCCCCAGTGTACCAAATTCCTTAATAAACTCCCCATTCGCATTCTAGTTGTGGTACTGGTGCATGTTTTGTTATTGAACTTGGTGACGTGGAAACCCCACAACCTTGAGCTACAATATTAACTGTTTTGGTTATTAAACCACTAATTGACCAATGTCGGTTCAATTATTTTTTGTGAGCCCAACAAGACGTTTCTCAAAAGAGAAATCAAATCATTCACAAGAGAAATCAGGGAAATCAAGTCAAGAACTCTGTGGTACGCTGAAGGGAGTTTTCATTAAACAAAAACATTTGGTAATTAACTACAGTGACCATAATCCAGTGCACCAGTTTTTTTTCCGGCTCAGAGACGGATCAGAGATGAACAGGCGAAGGTTTCACTCTCACAAATCTGCTTATTTTGGACCTAAGCTTTAGGAACAACGACTCCCATTGTTAGGGCATAGACATGAGCATCTCGTCATTTTATACAGACCTCTGGATGGATACACGTTTATACTACTTTAGGTTAGATACACACAGATTGCATGGACCACATGAGAGAGGAATGTACACAACACAAAGACGAGAGGGACAGAGACAGCTCCTGAAAGTATATATTGTGTAGGATTTTATTTCCAAGGCTCTAGGCGAGGTATAATATTTATATTTAAGGAGGAGACGCTTGCAAGGTTCTCTCACTTAAAACCTCTCTGGGATACGCTAGCGTTCTACCTGGCCAACATCCAGTGAAAATGCAGAGCGCCAAATTCAAATAAATTACTATAAAAATTTAACTTTCATGAAATCACACATGCAATACACCAAAGTAAAGCTACACTTGTTGTGAATCCAGCCAACATGTCAGATTTCAAAAAGGCTTAACGGTGAAAGCAAACGATGCTGTTATCATTACGTTATTACATTATTACAACATCATTATCTGAGGACAGCACCCCAGTAAACGAACACAGACAATCCTATTTCAAACCTCCCGGCGTGACACAAAACGCAGAAATAAAGATATAATTCATGCCTTACCTTTGACGAGCTTCTTCTGTTGGCACTCCAATATGTCCCATAAACATCACAAATGGTCCTTTTGTTCAATTAATTCCGTCGATATATATCCAAAATGTCAATTTATTTGGCGCGTTTGATCCAGAAAAACACTGGTTCCAACTCGCGCAACGTGACTACAAAATATCTCATAAGTTACCTGTAAGCATTGTCCAAACATTTCAAACTACTTTCCTAATACAACTTTAGGTATTTTTTAATGTAAATAATTATTACGTTACGTTATTATAAAATTGAAGACGGGATGAACTGTGTTCAATACCGGAGGAAAACAAAGTGTTGCGAGCTTTCAGGTCATGCGCCTCTAACAAAGAGTACACTTCCCTCTACCCTCGTTCTGAACAGTGTTACTTCTTCATTGCTCAAAGGAAAAACCTCAACCAATTTCTAAAGACTGTTGACATCCAGTGGAAGTGATAGGAACTGCAAGACAGTCCCTTAGAAATCTGGATTCCCAATGAAACCCATTGAAAAGAGTGACCTCAAAAAAAGAAAATAATTCTGAATGGTTTGTCCTCGAGGTTTCGCCTGCCAAATAAGTGTTGTTATACTCACAGACATGATTCAAACAGTTTTAGAAACTTCAGAGTGGTTTCCATCAAAATCTACTAATAATATGCATATCGTAGCTTCTGGGCCTGAGTAGCAGGCAGTTTACTTTGGACACGCTTTTCATCCGGACGTGAAAATACTGCCACCTATCCCAGAGAAGTTTTAAGGAAAATGCATGGTTCCCTTTCAGTCGGTCACTCGGTATAACATACTATGGGGAGTCAATGACCAATCGTACTCACCTGAAGCAAACTGAAATCCCGCCCAATGGATGAGATTCGGCTCTGACTTAGGTGTCTGTTACTTGTGAGAAAGTATTCATCCCCCGATATCAGGGTTCTCCAACCTGTAGCGAGCTATTCATTTTTTTCTAGCTTTCAAGTAGGCACATCTCCTCTGCCCTGGGTCCTTAGTGTATAAGAGAAAGTTGTGAAAGTTGTGTTCTGGTAAAATAATGGTTAAAAAACGAATCCAAGGGGGGCCCTATAAAATCAGATTTTTAATTTCACCCAAATTATGTTTTCTTAGTAAAACAAAACAAATCCAAGTTTTATATATTTTTTTTAGTTTTTTCACTCTCAAAATTACACGTTGTTCATAAAGACAGTTCCCAAGGTGTGAAGGAAAGGGTCCAGGCAGAGGCGGGCTAGGGGGCAGCTTCGAGGTTGGTTTTTTGACCGTCTTGGGGGCAGCTTCGAGGTTGGTTTTTTGACCGTCTTGGGGGCAGCTTCGAGGTTGGTTTTTTGACCGTCTTGGGGGCAGCTTCGAGGTTGGCAGCGGATCTTGGCACCATCCAGGGTGAAGGGAGACCTCCCAAGCCTGTGTTCTCGGGACACTCCTCCTCTTATTTACTATATATATACACTGATATATACACTGAGTTAACAAAACATTAGGAACACCTTCTCTTTCCAGGGATAATAGCAGATATATACACTAAGTTAACAAAACATTAGGAACACCTTCTCTTTCCAGGGATACTAGCAGATATATACACTGAGTTAACAAAACATTAGGAACACCTTCTCTTTCCATGACAGAGACTGACCAGGTGAATCCAGGTGAAAGATATGATCCCTTATCGATGTCACTTGTTAAATCCACTTCAATCTGTGTAGATGAAGGGGAGGAGACGGGTTAAAGAAGGGTTTTTAAGCCCTGAGACAGTATGTGCCATTCATATAGTGAATGGCCAAGACAAAATATTTACCATGCCTTTGAACGGGGTATGGTAGTAGTTGCCAAGCGCACCGGTTTTAGTGTGTCAAGAACTGCAACGCTTCTGGGTTTTTCACGCTCCACTGTTCCCTGTGTGTTTTTTAAATATTTGTTATTTATTTAACCTTTATTTAACCAGGTAGGCAAGTTGAGAACAAGTTCCCATTTACAATTGCGACCTGGCCAAGATAAAGCAAAGCAGTTCGACACATACAACAACACAGAGTTACACATGGAGTAAAACAAACATACAGTCAATAATACAGTAGAAAAATAAGTCTATATACAATGTGAGCAAATTAGGTGAGATAAGGGAGGTAAAAGGCAAAAAAAAAGGCCATGGTGGCGAAGTAAATACAATATAGCAAGTAAAACACTGGAATGGTAGATTTGCCGTGGAAGAATGTGCAGAGTAGAGATAGTGCATCAAGAATGGTCCACCACCCAAAGGACATCCAGCCAACAGGACACAACTCTGGAAGGCATTTGAATCAACATGGCCCAGCATCCCTGCAGGATGCTTTTGAAAGAATGTAGAGTCTATGCCCCAAGGAATTTAGGCTGTTCTGAGGGCAAAAGGGGGTGTTGGGGGCAACTCAATAGTCAGAAGGTGTTCTTAATGTTTTGTCAACTGAATATTATGTTTCGTACTCTCAGTGTATAAAGGTGTGCATACACAGTATGGCAGGATATGAATACAAAAAGGTGTATACAACAGTTATATAGGATGAGCCTTGACTAGAATATAGTATATTTACTGTACACTAATATAAACACAACATGTAAAGTGTTGGTCCCTTGTTTCATGAGCTGAAATAAAAGATCCCAGAAATGTTCCTTAAAGCACAAAAAGCTTATTTCTCTAAATTGTTGTACAAAAAAAATCTGATCCATACCTGTTGGTGAGCATTTCTGTGCTGGCGACAATAAAAGGAAACTAAAAAATTTACAGTTTTGTTACACAACACACAATGTCTCAATTTTTTTTCTCCCCGTAATGAAGCATTTTGTATCATATAAAGCAAAACGCATCATACAGGGATGATTTCTGTATTTTTTTAAAGTGACATATGTTCAAAACTTGATTGCTGACAAGCAAAAACATTTTGTGACTATGTCAACAATGGACTAATTAAACAAACATAAAAATATCGTTTTTGGGTGGAATTGTCCTTTAAGTGGGTTAACAACTTCATAGAAGTCACAGAGGATGCTTAGAGGGACATGTTGATATGCAGAATTTTGTCATTTTAGCAAGTTTTTTTCATATTAAAAAACAGATGTATTGAATTTGCCATATTACATTTTTCCACCATTTCCTGATTGCTAAAATTCTAATAGTTTGCCTAATTTCAGTTTATGTGACAAAACAAGCAGTCATTGTGTGGAGAATCATTGTACCTTCTAATCCTTTGTGAAATACATGTTCCTTAACCAAAAAATATATTATTTTCAGCGGTTTGAAGCTGGTGTACAAAGCCAAAAGTAAAAGAAACTAAACCTTTGGAACAGGAAGCATAGAAATAGCACTCATAGAACAGATCTACTGCTTCTTAGATTTGATTTTAATAAGAATGACAGATCTCTAATTTCTATGTGGATTGGGTCAGGTCTCCTAAAAAAATACACACTGTAGCTTTAAATGGCACTTCATTTAATATAACAGGCTTTTAAAATTCAACATTTGTGCAATATTTTTACTTAAAATATCAAAGGGGCGCAAAAGGCACTCATTTCGTGTAATGACCCAGCTACCTGGAAAATGTTCTCTCTCTGCGTCGTTCTAGAGTTCTATCTCTGTACGGTTCTAGAGTTCTCTCTCTGCGTCGCTCTAGAGTTCTATCTCTGTACGGTTCTAGAGTTCTCTCTCTGCTTCATTCATAGTGTTCTATCTCTGCTACCG